>NW_027208713.1:0-48316 GCF_027789765.1 Dendropsophus ebraccatus
AATTCTGTTGGGCTGCCTACACGTCCACTTTAGTAGTTATTTAAAACAATTTGTAGTACAGTTTGTAACAAGGGAATACTATTTTCAGATTTTTTTCTTCCTCGATCCCCTGGTTCTAATGATAATCTGTGCTGATAAACTTGAACACTGAGCAGGAACAGTCTGCCGTCTGGCATTAAAGTCCCTTCTGTGCAGACAGGTAATGCAGGTAAGGCAGTTTGATATTAACAGTATGAACTTCCCTTAGAAATAAAAAAAAAGGATAAAATAGTAGACTTAATGGGCATGTCCATGGTTTATTTCATTGAACTGACTGTGAGGGGGATGAGTGTGCATAATGTCCACCAGCATTTAGCTCATTAGGTGGACGTGTACATTACTGTGAACACTAGGTGGTATAATATTTAAACATCTAATAATCATGTTTAATTTTAAAATGTTTACAGTCAACATTTTTGCATATCAAGATAGCATTAATTGTGACTTGTTATTACAGGTACACATAATGTTGCTAAAAAGAATGGAGATCTCTCATAGTTTACACATTGTCTTAATAACTACTATTCTGTGTTTTCTAAATCTCCTTTAGTAGGCCTAGGGAAGGGAAATGGAGCATTGTGGCATCACACACATGCAAGGCAACCCTGTCCCAGGCGAAGGCAGGCCTGCAGATTCTGTGATGGTGTTATGGTTTAATGGTACAGTGTTTCAAGTGTAATTTGCAGAGACGCACATGGCAGTCACTTAAAAGAATTTGAGATTTTGCTTGGCAGACTTGCAGCAAATATGGATGAGCAAATAACAGTAGCAGAGCTTCCATTGCTACTGGAATCAGAGTTTATTCTATTAGATCTTAACCTTTTTGAATATTTTCATGTGTGTGTATATATATATATATATATATATATATATATATATATATATATATTATATATATATATATATATATATATATATATATGGTGTGTGTGGCGCACACAGAGGCCGTTGCCCCCTCTGCGTGCTGCGAAGGTGGCGCAGAATGGCCCAATGCAAATAAAATAGTCGCAAAACGACCTTTTGCGAATATTTTTCCGCCAATCGGGCCGATCTGCGCTGAAAAAAAGGCATTTTCGCCTTTTAACCCTTAGGCGACCCTGGACGTACCCACAATCCCGGGTGCCGCATGTAGCCCGGGATCGCGGCTATTAGCGGGCACGGTGTGATCGCCGTGCCCGCTAATCAGGTAATTGGAGACAGCTGTCAAAGATGACAGCTGCCTCCGATTACTGGCTGCAGATGATCGGTGGTGGTATAGTGGGGATGGCGTTGTCCCCGGCTCGGCACTCGTTTGTTTTCGGCTGCAGCAGCCGAAACAAACGAGTGCCGATCTCATTGATCTTTGCTGTATAACTATACAGCAAAGATCTCAATGAGAGATCTGAGTGCATATACTAGAATTCCCCCAGGGGGGCTTCTAGTATATGTGTAAAAGTAAAAATAAAGTGATGTTATAAGTAAAAAGCACCCTCCCCTAATAAAAGTCAGAATCACCCCCTTTTCTTCCATGTTATAAATAAAAATAAACAAAAAATAAATAAATAAATGTTTGGTATCGCCGCGTGCGTAATCGCCCAAACTATTAATTAATCATATTCCTGATCTCGCACAGTAAATGGCGTAAGCGCAAAAAAATCCCAAAGTGCAAAATTGTGCATTTTTGGTCGCATCAAATCCAGAAAAATTGTAATAAAAGCGATCAAAAAGTTGCATATGCTCAATCAAGGTACCGATAGAAAGTAAACATCATGGCGCAAAGAATGACTGCTGACACAGCCCCATAGACCAAAGGATAAAAGCGCTATAAGCCTGGGAATGGAGCGATTTTAAGTGACATATATTTGTTAACAATGGTTTGAATTTTTTACAGGCCATCAGATACAATATAAGTTATACATGTTATATATTGTTTTAATCCTAACAACTTGAGTAACATATATAAGAAGTCAGTTTTACCCCAGGGCGAACGACGTAAACACAAAACCCCCCAATAAAAGAAATGCGTTTTTTGTTTTAATTTCACCACACTTTGAATTTTTTTCTGGTTTCGCAGTGTACTTTATGCTAAAATTCAGCCTGTCATTGCAAAGTACAATTAGTCGCGCAAAAAATAAGGGCTCGTGTAGGTTTCTAGGTGGAAAAATGCAAGTGCTATGGCCTTTTAAACACAAGGAGGAAAAAACGAAATTGCAAAAATTGAAATTGGCAGTGTCCTCTAAGGGTTAACACATGTCCTCCAAAGTGTGTTGTCCCCAGATCCCCAGCTTCTCCCTTTCTCCTAAGACAACACATCATCTTCTGCTGTCACAGGAGGCTTGGCTGGATCATGTATCTGTGCTCTAGCCCCACCCTCTGATCATTGTGATCAACTCTGCCTAGCCTCTACAACCAACATCACCACCTCAAATATATTGGAGCATTTAGGGAAGAATTAGGTGTGTATACAGCATGCTGCTTTGTGCTGAACAATACTACGTGTAGATAGAATGATACAGCAGCATTTGTAAAGTTGCTGTGTGGAAAGATAATGGGCCATGTAGAGCAATGTCACAAAAGCTCTGGACAGGGATCTGGCAGGTGTGCTATGGGAGGGGAGTATGCAGAGTGGGAGCCCTGTCATGGAGAGCTGAGGGAAAGCAATGCTTTCTGGGAATTTCAGTACTAAGCAACTGCTCAACCGGTAGACATAATAGGACATAATAGTGGAGAGGATTACAGAATTGCTTTCATTTTGTTATACACCCATCTGTTCCTTAGATATGAAGATTTTACTGTTTAACTATTTGTGCTTTTACTGAATAGTCAGATAGGTAGGAACTTATTTCTAAAGCATACCTGCCATCACGGCCCCTGCTGAATCAGCGTGAATTCCAGTCTTTACCAGGAAGTTTGGGTATCCATAACAACGAACGTGCTGAGACTGTAGTGCGCGTAACCCACATTGGAGGTCACACCTGTTCATATGACTATTTAGGGAAAAGGGCATGTAGTTAACTACTGTATATCAGTATCAGGAACATAGCAACAAAATTAAAATGGCATTGGAATCAGGACACCCAAGGCTAAAAAATTTAAGAAAAAGATTTTTTTTTTTACTAACCACAATTCGTGTTTAATATTCATTGGGGCTACAAGCTTCCACTGATAACCCTTAAATAGAACCCTCATCAGCTGTGTTGGCTAATGCGGGCTTAATTCCAAAATACATGACCACTGATATAACACCTGCAAATTTAGTGATATACTGTAAGCAATTAGATGTTGTCGGTAAATCCTAATCCATTGCAATCAATTAAACAGAGTTTATTATGAGACTGATCTTTGTAAGTTCAAGCAACAACAAACAAAGGCTAAAAATCTGCTCAGAACAACAGATGTAGAACGTTTACAGTTATAATATACTGGAAATTGCTCTCAGAATTATAGGCAATAAGACCTTGGGATTACTACCTATTTACATTGGATTATGCTTTAGATACAATGAAGTATAATAAAAGTGCCATGCTTTTACAAAGTAAAAATGGTGTGATCTTGGGTTGTTGTCTTCAGCTGATGAGAAGGGTATTCATAGGAAATGATCAATGCTGATCGTTGTTGGTTGGGTTTGAACCTAAAATCGGCGGTGGCTGACGATTGCCCAAACAACTGATACCTTACCTCTCCCTGGGAGTGGGGAGAGGTAAGGAATAACATGTTTGGGCAAGGGCTGCATGGACATTGCTAACAATGTTGATGCAGCCCTTACTGCCCGATTATCGGGCCGTCTAATAGGTCCAGTAAACGAGTGCCAATCTAGCAGATCAGAGCTTGTTTAATAAAATGATTGGGCCGTAGTTGGCTGTGGTCGGCCCATGTAATAAGACCCTTACTTTCTAGATTTTGCTTTTTTTCTGTCATTTCTCTGTCTGAATATCTCTCTATGCAAAAGGAGATCAACCAAAACACTGCAGAGGCACCATCACGTATCTCAACGTCAGTGTATGTAGGACATTGCCCCCGGGGAAATTAAATATGCAAAAATACGGCAGAGACACCATCACGTGTTTCTCAACGTCAGTGAGCTAGCCAGACCTTCTGCTGGGAAGGAACAACCAGCCAAGAATGTCTACAGTCAAGGAAAACTTGCTTGGGTGGCTTCCTTGACTGGAGACATACTTGGCTTGGTTGTTCCTTCCCAGAGGAAGGTCTGGCCAGCTCACTGACGTTGAGAAACACATGATGTGTCTCTCCCAGTATTTTTGCATATTTGTTTTCCCAGGGGGGCTAGATACACTGACGGAGACATGTGGATGGTGTTTGGTTGATCTCCCTGAGGTCCTTTTAAAAAAAAAAAAAAAATTGTAATTTTATTGAAAGTTTTATTTTACACAATACATAAATGAACAATTAGAGGGTGAATGACAATTATATGATGGTCATATAAATAGAAACATTACATAAACCCTATAAATCCAAAGTAGTTAACATTTGAACGGTGTAGAAAAACATGGTGTATACACCCCTCCAGTGTAATAGTGGGGAAAAACAAACACTTGGGGGAACACGACAAGACAGGAAACACAAGGAAGGGGTTTGTGGTGAGAGTATTTGGACTACGTAATCATTGCCGTTAACTGTTCCATATTTCTAACATCTAAGATCCGAGCATACAGATCGTTTCTGTAGGCACCACTGTTTCCTCCAGAACCGAGTACTAAGCATCTAGCTGCCGTAAGAATATGTAGCAGTAATTTCATTGTTTTAGGTCCCAACTTCATGGACGATACATTAAATAGATAGAAGACAGGGTCTAGGGGGATCTCTAGGCCACTCAGGTCTTTAATCAGGTCTCGCACCAATCTCCCAGTAGGAGATTATTAAAGGGCATGTCCAATAATGTCCAACATATTTATTGCAGGGTACCCACTCCTCTATCACATCTCCAGCATGTTTTGGGTAGTGCCGGGTTTAGTGTATGTAGGAATTCGGGTGTGTGGTGCCAAAAAAGCATCAATTTGTATTGGTTTTCTTTGTACATCGTGCATATAGACATCTTAGCAGCTCTGTCCCATATTACTCGCCAGACAGTTTGAGGTAACTGTTTTCCAAAGAGCACTTCCCAGCGTGACATGTAGGGGTATCTAATGTCGCCGTCAGGGGGAGGGCTCTTCAATATACGGTCTATGTCTGAGATAAGACCTTTAGTGGAAACCCCTGCTTTACATAGCCTCTCAAAATCTGTGGGAAGAGAAACCGTAGTTGTGGAAAACAACGTGGTCATGAAATGCTTGATCTGAAGGTATTGATACTGTGCTGTAGGAGATAGCGCATGATCAGAGACTAAGGTGGGGAAAGGAAGGAGAGTCCTGTCTTTAGGGTTGACAATGTCAGCGAATCTAAATAGGTTGCTGGCCTGCCAAACCCTAGTCATAGCTCCACTTAGACTTAGACTGCAAACCCGGGTGGAACAGAAAGGAGGTCAGGGGAGAATATTTAGAGGCTAGGGGAAACTTTTTAATACACATGTTCCATATTCTCCTAGTGTGAGTGATAGGACCCAGAACCGGCCCTTGGAGAGGTGTTTGGAGTGGCCCATAGGAGTGTATTGGGGTGTATTGGGGCTATCCATAGCTTTTCAATCATCATCCACTTTGTGTAGGCCAAAGGTGATGCCCAAAACAGTGTCCTTTTGCGCTTACTAGGCATTGCTCCCACTAGCCAGAATCCTACTTCACACTGATGAGGGGCAAACACCCTGAAACAGCTGTCTGTGGATGGATACCTTGTTTGGGTGGTTTCCTTGACTGAAAACATTCCTTGTCTTGGTTGTTTCTTCCCGGAGGAAGGTCTGGCTAGCTCACTGACGTGATGGTTTCTCTGCAGTATTTTTGCATATTTGAATATCTCTCTATAGCAGGGATGGGGAACCTATGGCCCTCCAGCTGTTGCAAAACTACAATTGGCACCATGAACGGATGTAAATTGTAGTCTATTGTTTTCTTTTTACCATCCTCACGATATCTTCATATCCATGACAAATGTGTAATATTCCTGCATGTAAGGACGGCAGAGGGGGAATAACTAGTCATCTGGACAGAGAGCCACCCGTGATTAGTCGCCGCTCATTGCCTGACAGTGTGCTTTGTGGGGATGATTGACAGGCAGAGAGGCCACTAACGGGTCTCATGGCTCTTCGCCCAGATGACTAGTTGCCTTCCCTCTCTAGGCCTTGGGAAAACAGGGTTTTCATGGATGTAAAGATACTGCTGCAGACACATGCTGATATGGTAAGGGGGGTGCGCAGGAGGTGTATTGGGTGCAGCTGGGAGCTATTTCAGCAAAATCATGCTGATTGGTTCCCTTTAAGCATTGCTAAGAAAAATAATCCTTAACCCCTTAAGGACAGAGCCAATTTCGATTTTTTGCGTTTTCGGTTTTTCCTCCTTGTGCTTAAAAGGCCATAGCACTTGCATTTTTCCACCTAGAGACCCACATGAGCCCTTATTTTTTGCGTCACTAATTGTACTTTGCAATGACAGTCTGAATTTTTGCATAAAGTACACTGCTAAACCAGAAAAAAATTCAAAGTGTGGTGAAATTGAAAAAAAAAACGCATTTTGTTTATTTGGGGGAAATGTGTTTTTACGCCATTTGCCCTGGGGTAAAACTGACTTGTTATATATGTTCCTCAAGTCGTTACGATTAAAACGATATGTAACATGTATAACTTATATTGTATCTGATGGCCTGTAAAAAAATTTAAACCATTGTCAACAAATATACAACACCTAAAACCGCTCCATTCCCAGGCTTATAGCGTTTTTATCCTTTATTCTATGGGGCTGTGTGCGGTGTCATTTTTTGCGCCATGATATGTTCTTTCTATCGGTACCTTGATTGCGCATATACGACTTTTTGATCACTTTTTATTATAATTTTTCTGGATTTGATGTGACCAAAAATGCGCAATTTTGCACTTTGGGATTTTTTGGCGCTTACGCTGTTTACCGTGCGAGATCAGGAATGTGATTAATTAATAGTTCGGGCGATTACGCACGCGGCGATAGAAAACATGTTTATTTATTTATTTACTTTTATTTATAACCTGGGAAAAGGGGGTGATTCTGACTTTTATTAGGGGAGGGGCTTTTTACTATTAACAACACTTTTTTTTTTTACTTTAACACTTATACTAGAAGCCCCCCTGGGGGACTTCTAGTATATACACTTTGATCTCTCATTGAGATCTCTGCAGCATAGATATGCTGCAGAGATCCATGAGATAGGCACTCGTTTACTTCCGGCTGCTGCAGTCAGAAGTAAACGAGTGCCGAGCCGGGGACGGCGCCATCTTGGAGCGGTCCCCGGCCGGCTTCAGTTACGGAGATCGCTCCTCCGGGATAACATCCCGGAGGAGCGATCTCCCCACTAGACACCAGGGATGACGCTGCGTCCGGTAATCGGATGCAGCTGTCATGTTTGACAGCTGCATCTGATTACTGTATTAGCGGGCACGGCGATCGGACCGTGCCCGCTAATACCAGCGGTCCCGGGCTACAAGTGGCACCCGGGACCGCCGCGGTTCAGAACTCTGAACTCCCTTACCGGCATCAGGGCGTAAATTTACGCCCGATGTCGTTAAGGGGTTAATCTATATCGTTATATGCAGTCTGTCACTTCACAAACATTTTTTTTATAGGCAGAGGTTTATACAATTCTAACCTGTAAAGTTTTGTGGGTTGCTGTCAGGAAGCAGTTATGTACCTACTTATTAAAATGATCACATAGAAGTTGTAAAGAGGAAATGAAACTAAGAAAACATTCAATGTAGTGGCAAACAAAAAGTTATTACCAGGCAACAAAGTAACAAACACAGCAAGTGCAGAAGATAGAGAGATAAGCACTTATTAAACACAGTGCTTTAAACACTGTGTGCAGTTAAAATAATTGTTATAAGGTTATCTAGCATACTATAAAAACATTGTCATTTCTATCTTTTCAAAACAAATTCTCCATTCCTTTAGGTCCTTTGTCTAACTAATTACAGATATTAGGCTAGGTTCACACTACGTTTTTACAATCCATTTTTGCAAAAAAAGGATGAAAAACAGATGGAAAAAAGGATGCATGTGTGTCATTATTAAAAAGAAAAAGGATCAAATCGGATCCGTTTTTTACCGGACACAAAAATGAGGTCCACTACGTTTTTGCGTACGTAAAAAAAAAAATGGATCAGTTTTGAGCCGTTTTTTTAATAATGGTATTCAATGGAAAAACGGATCTAAATGGATGCACACACATGCATCTGTTTTTTCCATCCGTTTTTCATTCGTTTTTTGCAAAAAACATATTTAAAAAACTTATTGAAAAAACATAGTGTGAACCCAGCCTTAGGAAGGGGATAGATGGAAAGAAGTAAACCTGGAAATACAAATAAAATAGCTGGCAGTTAAATGTTTGCTTGGCTGAAAGTTAATTTAACATAGACATACTCAGTATAAACAGACACCTCAATCTTATGAAATAATGCAGTACATGCAAGATTTGTCAACCTGGTTGACATAGGTGTGTTTATCTGAATTTTTTTCATATTTGTATGTAAGCCACTTGGTCGCTACAAAAGTACTCTCAAGGCTTTTTAAAGGGGTAGTGCGGCGCTAAACAATTATTCACTATATAACACACATTACAAAATTATACAACTTTGTAATGTATGTTATGTTAGTGAATGGCCCCCTTCCCCGTGTTTCTCCCCACCTACGCCACCCCTGGAAGTGTAGTGCTCTATACTCACCTGATCCGTGTCGACCCCCGTCCACCATCTTTTGACAATGATGTCATCTTCGGGCGTCCGGCACGAGGGCCGGTCAGAGCGGTCTGGCCGGCCGCCCGAAGATTACATCATTGTCGCAAGATGGCGGACGGGGGTCGACACGCGTCAGGTGAGTATAGAGCACTACACTTCCGGGTCTGGTGTGGGTGGGGGGAAACACAGGGAAGGGGGCGACTCACTAGTATAACATACATTTCAAAGTTGAATAACTTTATAATGTGTGTAATTTAGTAAAGAATTGTTTAGCGCCGCACTACCCCTTTAAGTGCCTTAAAATATAAGGATGTTTTAAAATATAAAATATTTGACAATATGGCCCAGATTTATTAATATTTAAAATTAATTGTGTAATCTGCCCATAACAAATCACAGCTTAGGTTTTATTTTATCTCTTTAGCTCTTAAGGATATGACACTTAGGATATGAGCTGTGCAACTCACGCAACGCCAGGAAAATTGCAGAAACTGGGCACAGCCAAATACTGTCCACGGTGCCATACCTTCTCAGTCAATCAGTGATTGGCTAAATGGGCTGTCACTTTCTGCTCAGCCAACCACTGACAGACTGAGAAGGGACAGAGGGCTGTCACTTGAAACACAAGAGTGATTCCTAAATGCAATCCCATTTCCACTCCACTAGCCCAAAAAGTACAGGAGGGCCCAGTCACTGTGACCACTGTGAACCAAATGACAATGGGAGGAACTGCAACCCTCTTCATACATCCACCTGTATGTCGCTGGGCCTCTGTCCTTTATCACACAGTTCCTTGTGTCTGCTAAAACGGAGTTTCAAAATCTTTTTTTGTGCTCTCACGCCTTACATGGATGCTAAAGGTACTTTGTATATAATTTTTTGGGTTTAAAAAATCTTATAAATAACATGGTCATGGTCTCCGCATTTTACCTATGAAAAATCATATAATAGCCCTCTTTAGTATAAAATGTATGCTTTAGATGGGGAAAGATATTCTACATCTGAATGCAATGCTTGATTGAGATCTTCAAGATTCCAGCTGCTTTACTGAAGCCTGCTCTAGATCATTACCATTTTTTAATAGTTCACAATCTAGATTGAAGCTACTACTGCTGAGATACAATCTGTAACATCATCTCCTGTCTCAATCCATCCATTATATCGTGTTATAAGATGTACTAACTATACCAATAAAACCATTCATCTAATAGAAGAACAATTGACTGCTGTAAAAACAATTGATGTTTCACTTTAGCCTAGGCGTATGTTCTGTTCACTAGATGGGAATTTCAACTCAATACTTACTAGGGCAATATTAAAATACCCTATAACTCATCAACTAAATAATTAACCACTATTCTTATAGTCATCTTGCTGTGGCTTGATACAAGTGGTAAGGAGATTGAGACTGGGAAATACTTAAGCATTCAGGACATCATGCTGAATCCACTGTGATTCATTCAGCAGACTAATGGGGCTATCATATAGAGAACTGCAGGAGGTAAATTACACCATCAAAGTATTTTTTATAGCAAGCTGTCTATAAATAGAGCCTTAAAGAAGAAAATAGCTCAAAAACACGAGTCCCATACAAATGAAAAATCAGCAATGAAAAGTGTTATTTCTTTAGCTTTATTGATTTTTTGAAGTTTTGTTATAAAAGTGTAGTTGTGGAGACTCCCTTAGAATGACTGCAAAATGTAGTGGGCAATGTAAGTTTCTTAAGAAGTACAGAAACATGGTTATAAACACACAGGATGGTACAGGAAGCTTGATGATTGCAGTTCTAAACAGTCATAAGGGAACAGTCCTATGGCACATTATATAGAAGAGTAAGTCAAGCACACTGCTATATAGTTTTGAGGGAAAATATAAAGTTTAACTTTATATCTCTGCTCACTCCATTCTTTGCAGTTTAATGAGGATATCCTTCTTAAAATTTACAGTGTTCTCTGTATGTTCAATCATACAGGGAAAGCTGTCAATCACATAGGACTACCCACTGTAATTAAGTTAAATGGAATATTTTTCTACAAAACGATATACACCATGTTGAATGTTGATACCTTTTACTCCATGGTTCTCAAGCTATTTTTTAGTGTGGATGGAGGTTGTGGAGGAGTCAATATGAAATAGTCAAAAGTGACTATTTGTTTTCACATGTTGTGCATTATTTGGGAGGCTAACATTTAGCCTCAGCATGCCCCACCAAGGAGGTATTCTTGAGGTTGAGGAAGTCAACTTGTATTGCTTGGCTTAGTGGTACTGGAAGTTCTTGTGACTACAAATACATTACCTACTATGAAATTACTCCCACCCACTTTTCGCAGTGAGTGTTCAATGCTCTACTGAAAATACAGTCCCTTCCAACCAGGTGATCTACACACCCTCAGATGAAGTGCTTATTTGTGATTGGAATCCATCTACCCAGACACACACATAAGTACTGTAAATACCATGGAATGGACAAAAAACTTAAGGTTGAAGTGAAGAAAAAGGTTCAGACTGAGTGTAGGCAGGGTAGTGTAGGGGCCCTTGTCTTATTAGTACAGTACTCTGCTGGGTTTGTAGTGTAAATACTTGAAAGAAGAAATTCTCATACTTACATATATATATTTGGACTTCGCATATATGACCACCTTCTGCCCAACCACATAGGGGACTGCCAGGCTGGGTAGTACCTGTCCTAGGTCTCTGTCTCTTGGTGGAGCTCCCACTGAATATTCCCCCAAGTAGACAAGCACTGTTAGTAAAATACTTCAGCACTTAGCAACTTTGTCTTCCTGGGGATCAGTCCCTTTTTCTTCTTGGGGGTTATTTACCTGACTTAGAAGATCCACGGTGTAGACAAGGGTTGTCACAGTTTATGGTTACCCCACCTCTAAAGGCTTAGCACTGCATCCTGGTTGTCTCAGCTTCTATCTTGATACCTGACAGACAACAGACACAGACAAGACAAACAAAATACACAATAATAGAGCGGCCAGGAAGCCAGGTCAACAACTATCGGGCAATAAAGTACAAAGTCAGTGGTCAGAGGGATGGTCAGGAGAATGAGAGCCAAGGTCTAGAAACAAGGTATCAAAGTAAATAGCAAGAGATAGCTAACTTAGTCACTCCAAATGAAGGCTATAGCAGGAAACTAGAATATGGTGGGAGTCATAGTTTCATAGGGGCTGAAGTCCCGTCGCTGGAACGAGATTGGAGCAGGGACTCCAGACCCTCCTCTAGAACCAAATCTGATTGGCAGGAATGAAGAACAAGGTAATCAATGGCTCCTGACATACACGTATTATGTTAATATTTGTGTATGTGAAGAACTATTACGTAATTTCTAACTAATCCACTGTGTACAGTATGGTATCTACAGAGTAGGGATGAGCGAACCGAAATGTAATGAACCAGATTCGTTACGAACTTTGCGAAAAGTTCGGTTCGTCACTTTGAGAAAGTTCGTAAGGAATCTGGTTAAAATAACAATAACAAATAAAATCAAAGACATCCTTAAAAAGTGATGCAAACACCTCTGGAATGCATCTGGGAAAGCAGTAAAACAGTATTAGAGGAATCGGCATTACGGGGTTAGCGATCCTATGCAGTAATGCCGATGCCTCTAATGGTTAATATATTTAATTAATAGAACATATTTTCGTTGTAATAAAGTCACTTTAGTTGTTTAATAATTTAATTAAAACGATTCCATCATTGTGCAATTAAATATACTGTTAAAATAAATATATATATATATGTATATTTATATATATATTTATTTTTTTACAGTATATTTAATTGCACAAGTATGGATTCGTTTAAATTAAATTATTGAACAACGAAATTAATTTTATTACAACGAAAATGTGTTTTATTAATTAAATATTAATTATTACAGGAAGCTCTATTAAGCTGTTAATTCATATACCCGGTAATAGAGCAAACTGTAATAATCAATACTTTACTTTAATTAAAACATCAAATGTTTCTTCTAATTATGTTATCACAATAGCATTATTAGAAGAAACATTTTGAATCATATGTGCGCTCAGCTAATCAAGGGGGGTCACTTAACCCCTTCCTTGCTGGTATGGGTGTAATCTGACATCAGTCTGGCCCCCAAGGGGTTAAGGGGGATGCAATGCATCCTCTCTTAACCCCTTGGGGGCCAGACTGTAAGCAGCGATCTGTAAAGATGCTGCATACTGTAAGGTGCACAACACCGCTCACAATGATGGGTGTTGTGCTCCTGTTTGTGTGTTTTTTGTGTGTTTCTCCCTTTTTGTTTTTCAGATATCGGTATCCTGTGGATTACGTCGGATTCGGTGGACTACGTCGATGACCAGCGGTTGTTTGGATTTTTTTTTTTCAATAAAAAGGTCAATGAGGGGTGTGGGGGTGTTTTTATTTGAATAAAAAAAAATTTCACTTGTGTCTTGTCTTTATTTCTTTACTTTATAGACTTAGTAGTGGAAGCCGTCTAATAGACGGAATCCATTACTAAGTCGGGGCCTAGTGTTAGCCGGTATAAAATGGCTAAAACTAACCCCCCATTATTACCCCAGTACCCAATGCCACCAGGGGTACTGGGAAGAGCCGGGTGCCAGTGGTCCCGGAGCGTCAAAATTGGCGCTCCTGGACTGGGGCGGCAGCAGGCTGGTAAGATTTAGGCTGGGGAGGGCCTAAACCAATGGCTCTTCCCACCCTGGTGTTACCAGGCTGCTGTCGCTTGGTTTTTAACCCGGCTGGTTATAAAAATAGGGGGAACCCTACTCGTGTTTTTTTTTTTTTAAATAAATAAATAATAAAAAAAACGCGAAGGGTTCCCCCTATTTTCATAACCAGCCGGGTTAAAAATCAAGCAACAGCAGCCTGGTAAATTCAGGGTGGGAAGAGCCATTGGTGGGACCACTGGCACCCGACTCTTCCCAGTACCCCTGGTGGCATTGGGTGCTGGGGTAATAATGGGGGGTTAGTGTTAGCCATTTTATACCGGCTAACACTAGGCCCGACTTAGTAATGGATTCCGTCTATTAGACGGCTTCCACTACTAAGTCTATAAAGTAAAGAAATAAAGACAAGACACAAGTGAAATTTTTTTTTATTCAAATAAAAACACCCCCACACCCCTTATTGACTATTTTATTTTAAAAAATCCAAACAACCGCTGGTCATCTACGTTGTCCATCGAATCCGACGTAATCCACAGGATACCGATATCTGAAAACAAAAAGGGAGAAACACACAAAAACACACAAACAGGAGCACAACACCCATCATTGTGAGTGGTGTTGTGCACCTTACAGTATGCAGCATCTTTACAGATCGCTGCTTACAGTCTGGCCCCCAAGGGGTTAAGAGAGGATGCATTGCATCCCCCCTAACCCCTTGGGGGCCAGACTGATGTCAGACTGCACCCATCCCAGCAAGGAAGGGGTTAAGTGACCCGCCTTCCTTGCTGGGAGGGGTGCAGTGCTGGGGAGGGGGTGGGGAGAGCTTTATACTCACCATCCGATGTCCCCATGTGTCCTCTTCGCTGGTCCGCAGCACAATGAAGTCACTGTGCTGCGGACCCGCTAATTATATGAGCTGATCAGCTGAGCGCACATATGATTCAAAATGTTTCTTTTAATAATTCTATTGTGATAACATAATTAGAAGAAACATTTGATGTTTTAATTAAAGTAAAGTATTGATTATTACAGTTTGCTCTATTACCGGGTATATGAATTAACGGCTTAATAGAGCTTCCTGTAATAATTAATATTTAATTAATAAAACACATTTTCGTTGTAATAAAATAAATTTCGTTGTTCAATAATTTAATTTAAACGAATCCATACTTGTGCAATTAAATATACTGTAAAAAAATAAATATATATATAAATATACATTTATATATATATATATATATTTATTTATTTTAACAGTATATTTAATTGCACAATGATAGAATCGTTTTAGTTAAATTATTGAACAACAAAAGTGACTTTTTTACAATGAAAATATGTTCTATTAATTAAATATATTAACCATTAGGGGAGTCGGCTCAGCATTTTTGCCGATTTGCCGGCTATTTTTTTTCCCCACTATTTTTGCACTTTGATTTTTTCCACTTTTTCCATTGTAATAGCAACTGCAACTACACAAAACTATACCCTATCACACTCCCACTATTGTAGCTGCAATTATTCAGCCGTTATTGCAAGGTTCGTTTTTGGTTCGGTTCGTCAGAACCTGAACTTCAGGAATGTTCGGGGGATCGAACCGAACTTTTCAAAAGTTCGCTCATCCCTACTACAGAGTAAAGGCGGCCATATACTTAAGATAGCTGTTATTTGAACTCTTGTCTGACTGACAGCTAACATTCTGTTTTCCCATACACTTGCATATTGCCAAGTGTACATGTGTCCTTAATTAAGGAAAGGGAGAAAGCTGCTGACAAACACCTCTGGTAGTGGTTTATCTCCCTTGAGTCAATATAATTGGGCAGTTTATATTTAACATGCCCAACCCTTATGTGTCCTAACACTTGCCATTAGGAGAGACAGGACATGTCTCTATACACATTAGGTCAGGGGTAGGAAACCTTCAGCCTGCGGCTGCATCTGGCCCTTTGAGATCTCCTGATGTGGCCTGCGGACTTGCGTGCTGTGCATAGCGCTTTCCTGTGTCTGGTCATGCCGTGCACATTATACCCGAGTGTTACTGCTGCCAGACATGGGAGAGTGCAGCTCCGGTAAGCCAGAGTGCCATACATTTTTTTTCTCCCATGGGTTGGGAGAGAAGGAGAAGACATGCAGGAGAAGACATGCACTACTGCGGCACACACTGCAGGAGACGGCAGAGGACCCGGCCAGCGCTGGAGTGAGGCAAGGTGAGTGGAATGTTTTTTTGTTATATTAGGCTTTGACTACCAGGAAACCACTGGGGGGGGGGGGGAACATTTACTAGATCTACCAGGACACCACGGGGGGTAACTACAGCCACCAGTACACCAATGGGAAATTAAGTACACCTTCCTACCAAGGCACCACTTGGGGGTTAACTACAGCTATCAGAGGCATCACTGTGGGTGAACTACAGCTACCAGGGGCATCACTGGGGATGCACTACAGCTACCAGGGGCATCACTGGGGGGGTGAACTACAGCAACCAGGGGCATCACTGAGGGGGGAAAGGTTGAGTACAGCTACCAGGGGGCACCACGGGGGGCAACTACAGCTACCAGGGGCATCACTGGGGCGGGGGGGGAATGACTACAGCTACCAGGGGCATCACTGAAGGGTTAACTACAATGCTAGGGGCATGGGGGGCAGTACTTTTCCTTGCCCCGGGTGTTGCCAACCCACACTACGGTACTGCCAATCACAGTATAATTTTTTTTTTTTATATAAGTGCCCAAATGATTTTATAAAGGCCCAAATGGCCCTCAACACCCCTGCATTAGATTGGGTTGGTTGTTCCTATCAAACGCAACAGATTCGGTCAACACTTATTTTATTTGTATGGCCAGCCTTACAGGTTGCTCCTTTAATCCATATGACAATATTTACCAAACCATGAGATCCATCTGCATCTTGATCACAATATCTAAAGCATGTCTCTGGCATGTCTTTGCATTGGCATACAATATTGGCTGTTTTTGTGTACTTATATTGTTTATTGTCTCGGGGTATTTTATTATTTTTTTTTTTGTATGTGTAACCCTCATTTTCCTTTTTCTTAACACTACAAGCGGACTAAATGGTTGAAGTCTCTACTATAGCTTGTACCAATAGGCACACTGATTTCATCAGCACTACAGTACCAGACTAAAATTATATTTGTCCAACAGGTTTCCAGTTCCTTTAATTAGGTCTGATTCATTTACATATACCAGTATAGTAGATAATGACATAACATATGGGTATCCTAAATGTTTTACACTTAAATAACCAGTTACATAATTTGTGAAAAAACAGGAGAGGGCAGTATCAGCACAGCTAATATAGGACAGCATACCGGACATGAATACCCCATACCATGTTTTATGTCACAGTATTTACTCGGTGTAATGTACTGTGAGAAGCAGGCATTATAAAGGTGTAACCTGAGTGCATTGCTTTTTTAAGAGAATGGAAATACATGTGGACTCACACATTACACACTTTCTTTTAATAAAGGAAACTAGGTGATTAAAATGTCCTTGGCTACGGCTATATAAATTAGCAATAGGTAAAACAAGTATTGACCGTACATGTCCAGGCCAGTATTGTGGCTGTGACCATGGCAAATACAACATTGTGCGATTTCTTCTAGTTATCACATTGCGTATAGAATTCACTTCGGCATTTCTGGCACAATGGGCACCACTACATGGTAATCTGAGATTGTATGGTCAGACAGCTTTTACAGAGAGATTCTCCATTAGTTTTTACATTTTCTGTGTAAGCAGAGGGAATTTCATGGAATATTCATCACCCCCATCTTTTTCTTTAGAAATAGAATGCAAGTCAGATTATACACATCAAATATGTTTATATAAAGCTTAAGGGTAACTTTACACATACTGTATCGCAGCTGATTTTTTAAATGAATGAACACAGCATTAAATCAACACTGTAAAATCAGCTGTGGATCTTCTGCGGAAAATGAGCTGCGATACGGTATGTGTGAAGCTACCCTAAAAGGGTTATCCAGCACTACAAAAACATGGCCACTTTTACCCCGCTCTTGTCTCCAGGTCAGGTGTGGTTTGCAATTAAGCTCCTGTTACTTCAATGGAACTGAGTTTCAAACCCCACCCAATCTGGAGACAAGAGCGGGGCAAAAGTGGCCATGTTTTTGTAGTGCAGGATAACCCCTTTAGGTACCAGGTACTTCAATTGTTCTGTCTTCAGATTGGTGTCCAGTCACAGCTAATATCAGAAGATTGTGTTTTCATTAAAGGGGTTATCCAGTGCTACAAAAACATGGCCACTTTCTTTCAGAGACAACACGACTCTTGTCTCCAGTTCAGGTGCGGTTTGCAATTAAGCTCTATTCACTTCAATGGAACTGAGCAGCAAAACCCACCCCAAGCTGGAGACAAGAGTGGGGCCGTCTCTGGAAGAAAGTGGCCATTTTTTGTAGCACTGCATAACCCCTTTAATACGACCATGGGGGTTCCATGCAGGATCTTATTAATTAAAACTCCCCTACCATTAGACGTATCCATGGTTGGTTGATCTTCCTGCACAAGCTGTGACTGCACAAAAATTTGGAAATAGAATCATCATGACAAGTATCCTTTGAATGGGGACTGACACTATGTCAAAAGTTGTTTTAAAGTGATAGGTGCACTTTTTTTGTTTCAATAATATCTTTTATAACGGCATTGTCCTAAAACAACGATGAAGGGTTTTAGGGAGTGAGGTGTAAAAATATATGGGCACAGCTATTCATTAACTATAAATTCACATAAATAAATGTAAACAATTGCTAATATAACCCACATTTGCTAATACAATGCACAAGGCTCCATGGAAAAATCAGGAATGGTCACTGCATTTCTGAGGATATGGGATAAATAGCTGAACTTTAGTATTTTAACATGGGTTAACAGAAGGATTAACAGAAGTGTTTATTGTCATACTGTATATCAGATCATTGGAACAAAAGAAAACCTTTTACATGCACGGTTTACATTGCTAGTTATTTTTAGTTTTCACTAAACTATTCCTAAATGGTTTAAAGGTCCATACATAACATTGAAGGTGGTAAAAGGGTTAAAGGCTATCTATGGTACCTTTGGCTAATGATGTGTTATTTACTAAGATCCCTGGAAGTCTAGGGTGGGTTAGAGATTAATAGCAGTTATAAAAGTTCTACCATTATAGACACCTATCCCTATCCACAGGAATAAGTGTCTACTCACTGGTGGTTTGACCTCTGGGACCCCCATTATCTTTATAACAGGCCTTTTGAATAGACTTTCAACGGAGTGGTAGTGTTTGAACTTGGCTACCACTCCAATCAATTTCTGTGGGAGCATGAAGATAGCCAAGTAAATAAGGGCAGTGATCGGTCTGCTCACTATTACATCATTCAGCGTTCTTTCAAAGAGACCTCAGCGGTCCGATCCCATGTAATAATTTATCCCCTATCCTGTGCAAAGTATAGGTGTAAGTGCAAATGATGGTAGAACCCCTTTAAAGGTAGCCTGCCACCAAGGCAATGATATTTAATATATCACCATCAGGGGCGTTGCTAGGGTCCTGAAACATCCAGGACACGGGCCCTCTGAGTGCCGTCATAAGTGGTTAGCGAAGGAGCCCAGTAAAGAAGCTAGTAACCCCAATGACCGCTTTATTATCCCAGCTCTATTGCTGCCACTCATAATAACTGCAGCTATGCAAACACAGGCAGCCACCCAACTGGGCTCCTGGCAGGGTCACTGTTATTGGTAGTGGTGCACACCACTGCCCAGGCAGCTCCTTCACAGCTGCCTCTTTACACACAGCCTCTGGGAGGTCTGCCCTAGCTTCTATCTTCTACGCCAGTGTTTCCCAACCTTTTCTACCTCAAGAAACTCTTACCACATAAAGCTCTACAAAATGCAAAAATCTCATTCAGTGACTCACAGGTGATGTCTTCTTTGATCTGAGATGTTCTCTTTCCCGCCCTCTAGGTAAGTGTGTTGCCCCTTGTATGTAGAATACCATGCTGCGCCCCTGTAGAGTAATAATGTCCAGTGTTGTGCCCCATAGTAATAATGGCTCCTGCTGTGTAAAATGCCCCTTACTGTGCATCCTTATATAGTAATAGTGCCCCCTGCTGTGCATTCCATAGTACACATGTCCTCTGCTGTGCACTTCATAGTAGTAATGCCCCTGCTGTGCACCCCATATAGTATTAATGGCCCCTGATGTGCCCCCATATAGTAATAATGCCCCTTACTGTGCCCCATGTAGTAATAATGCATCCTGCTGTCCCCTCCATATAGTAAAAATGCCCCCTGATGTGTGCCCATGTAGTAATAATGCCCCCTGCTGTGCCTCCATAATAATGCTCAATATGTTGTGCCTTATATATAGTAATAATGCGCCTGCTTTGCCCCCTATAGTAATAATGCCCCTTCTGCTGTGCCTGCTATATAGTAATAATGTGCCTGGTGTTCCCACCATAGTAATAAAGTTGCCCTCCTGCCTGCAATTATCCTGACTGCGACTCCCCCCCCACACACACATACTACCCTATCTGACCCCCCCACACACTACCCCACCTGACCCCCCACACACTACCCCATTCCCATCCCTCCACACACACACATACACACACTACCCCACACACATACTACCCCATCTGACTCCCCCACACTACCCCACAAACACGCACACAGTTCCCTAACCAGACCCCCTCCACACGCACACATACTACCTCAGTATGTGCAGTAGTTGAGACTGAGAGAATAGCCCGGCCAGCCGCCGCGCTATTCCCTCAGTCTATTCCGGGCCTCAGTCTGATCCGCCCAGGATCCGTGGCCGCAGACGTGCATCGCGCAGGCATGTCTGCAAGAAACTACATCAGGTCCCCAGCTGCTGACGTTACTTCCCTGGCGCGCCGCTGAGGACCTGAGAAGAGAGTGAGGAGAGGAGCTGCCATGCTGCAGCAGCAGGGAGAAGCTGCTGCAGACTGAAGATCCGGCCCGAGGAGAGGTGAGTTTTTTTTTGTGGCCACACCGGGGGGGGAGAGTATTGCGGGGGTTGAGATGCACAGGGGGGGCTATGTCATATGGGGGATGCACAGGAGGGGCTATTCTATATGGGGGGATGCACAGGGGGAGCTATTCTATATAGGGGGATGCACAGGGGGCTATTCTATAAGGGGGGATGCACAGGGGGGGCTATTCTATAGGGGGGGATGCACAGGGGGGGCTATTCTATAAGGGGGATGCATGGGGGCTATTCTATAAGGGGGATGCACAGGGGGGCTATTCTATAAGGGGGGGTGCATAGGGGGGTATTCTATATAGGGGATGCACAGGGGGCTATTCAATAAGAGGGATGCACAGGGGGCTATTCTGTAAGGGGGATGCATGAGGGCCATTCTATATGGGAGGATGCACAGGGGGGCTATTCTACATGGGGAGTTGCTCGGGGGGGCTATTCTATATTGGGGGGATGCCCAGGGGGGCCATTCTATATGGGAAGATGCACAGGGGGCTATTCTATATGGGGGGATGCACGGGGGGGGGGGGGGGGGGGGCTATTCTATATGGGGGAATGCAGGGGGGCCATTCTATATGTGGGGATGCAGGGGGCTATTCTATATGTGGGGATGCAGGGGGCTATTCTATATGTGGGGATGCAGGGGGGTATTCTATATGGGGGATGCAGGGAGGGGCTATTCTATATGTGGGGATCTAGGGAGGCTATTCTATATGTGGGGATGCAGGGGGTTATTCTATATGAGGGTCTTAAGGGAGGTTATTCTATATGGAGAGATGTACAGCAGGGGGGCTATTCTATATGGTGGGATGCACATCAGGGGGGTTATTTGTATGGCGGGATGTTCATGTAGAGGAGGGGCGCTATTCCATGTGGAGGGAGGTACAGCAGGGGGGCTATTCTATATGGAGGGATGTACAATGGGAAACTATTCTATCTGGAGGGATGTACAGCAGGGGGGCTTTTCTATTTGGGGGGATGTATAGATGAGGATGTTGCCTAAAATGTCTGTCTGGCAGATCCCATGGAGAGGAGTCATGGCCAGACAAGCCTTCATGATGGCCGGAGCCAGATGGAGAAGAAAAGGAAAAGTGGACGTCTCTTCATGCAGAGAAGACGCCTACTGTGAGTCACTGAATTTAACTGCACTATATTAACTTATAAGGTCTGCAGAACCTTTATACAGCTGGGATCTACATCGGTATCAGGGGTGTCAAACTCAGGCCTTCCAGGTGTTGCAAAACTACAATTCCCGTCATGCTTTAGCTGTCCAGGCATGATGAGATTTGTAGTTCTGTAACAGCTGGAGGGCCGGAGTGTGACACCTGTGTTCTCTGGTCACTGCTTTGGGAGAATATTGATCTTTATATAGTGTTATTTGGTAACAGTCTAATGGTATTATCCAGTCACAATATGGTGAGAGTAGTGGGCATGGTGTGATTGTATTACTCGTCCTGTGTATTCTGGTATTATTGGTAATTATTATATAATTATATATTATTATTATTATTTTATTCAGTCACAGTGTTGCGGTATTAGTCATTATGTGGTGATAATAGCCGTGCTCATGGTGTGGTGGTGATATTATTTGTTACTTATATACTGGTAGTATAGGCAATATTGGTGGGTTTGCTTAGTAACAGTATGTCAGTAACGTGTACAGTATGGTGATAATATTTGCTTACTGGTGTTATTAACTATGACAGTATTATCATGCACAGAAAATTCTTTCCTATGTTACCATTATATATCCTACAATTTGTCCTGGGGCCCTACTTATACCTGAGATAGATAGATAGATAGATAGATAGATAGATAGATAGATACAGAAGGAAATAGCTATCTAGCCGTTCATTATGTATCTCTGATTACACATGAGATCACAACCAGAAGACACATTTTAATAATGAGAACCTTCTATGGGGATTATCCTGGTATTTGTGGCAAAATTATGTGAACCTTTGCTTTCAGCACCTGCTATGACACCTTTGTGCACCAATATCTGTATCTAAGTGTTTCCAGTATTTATTAGTAGTGTCAAGCAGACCTGTTAAACTGTTCGGGTTCTGCAATGTTGTCCAAACCTGAACACTCGAAATTTGATTCTCCATGGTTGCAGAAGTTGGATCCAGCCCTTGGTTTAAGAGCATTTTTGCTTCAAGAGCTCAGTTTGTAAAAATTGTGAATTGGTTTAAGAGCATTGATTTGGTTTAAGAGCTCCCTATACTGGGTCGGAGGGGGAGTGGAGGAGGGGCATGGTCTGCATAGCGGGGTCTACAGCACTGTACTCTTACCCAGGAAGTCTCCCTCACCTTCTAAATCATAGCAGATCCAATTCAGGCTGGGGCTTGTATCATGTGACTACACAGACCTCTGACAGCAGCCCTGCTTCTCTATTCTAGCCTGTTGTACTATTCTGTTACATTATGGGGATCTGTAGTTCCATCCTGTATCTCCAAATTGCTGCTGTTTTTCAGGTTTATGCAGTTACTATACATTATACTCCACATGCTGATTGCAATACTATACAGAAACTTATAATCACATATTCAGCTGCTTCAGTTTGTTTCATTAGTTTTACATGTTATTTAGAATAATAAATCATTATTTTGGGGTGTGGAACCAATTGTCTGCATATCAGTGATTTCCTATGGGAAAATTTGCTTTGGTTTAAGAGTGGATTTGGATTGCAAATCCAACGCACCACTGTATTTTTATATATATACTTAGCTCCATTTATTCTATCTCATAGAGAGGAAGGGTTTCCTCCCCATTTGGTACCCGCCTCGGCAACAGACCGGCGTCGTGTGCAGGAACTGGGCCGCTGTTCAAAAAAAGGACTGCAGCACTGATATCCCTGTGCTGGCGATCTAGTCGTGGTTAAAACAGAAAAGTAATGTACCACTGGTACATTTGATTTAAGTGAGTAATAAAGTTGTGAATCCACTCCTGAATGAAACAAGTGTGATAAAAAAGCAAGTCACAATCTTGAAAAACTGTGAGCTCTTCTTGCAAAATGCTCTTAATCGAAGTTACTCTGAAACCGAGTTACCACTGTATATAACTTATTCTGCATCTATCTGATAATTGTAATACATTTGGGGGAACATTTATGAAGACTGGCATGCTTGTATGCTGGTCTTAAATTAGGCCCTGCCCCCAACTAAACTGCTGGATTCACTAAGAGGTGCATGCCTCTTAGTGAAACTGGCCTGATCTGCATCTATCGTAAAGCAGGCACAGAAATCTATACCTGCTCCTGATCAGGTGTCGATTTCTGCCATGATTTATGCCTGTAAGCAAGTGTAACTCATGATAAATCACACCTCCTCCTCACCTTGCTACCCCCCACCTGCCCATCGGATAAGCTAAGGATGCGGCTGGCGTACGCCAGGGAGAAGGGGCGAATCTGAGCCACGGCGCAGCCTTCATGCATGTCCCCCTTGCTGTTTTAGGGGTCTGTATACAACTAGCCTATTGTGGATAATTTTTGGACCCAGACATTACCCATCCTCAAGGGTTTTTCTAATTTATTTGTGTAATGGCATTTAAAACAACTCTGCAGAAATCAATAGTACAAGCGATTATAAGAAACTCTGTAATAGGATTTATTAAGTGAAACAGTTTCTTTCTGTACTCATAAGGGTATTTTCCAGCCCCCCCCTCCCTCACTTTTTATCTGTTCATTATCAAGGCAAAGTCGTTTACATTACAGAGGAGCAAAGTGAAGATGGAGTGGGGAGGGGCCAAGGGAAATAAGTGAGCAGGAAGAGGAGAGAACCAGCTTATACAATTTGGAGATTGTCTGGGCATATAAAACACTGGATTCACAGGTCAGAAAGGCCAGTGCTGGTCTGGAAACTTGGTGAGGTAAGATTGCAGGATGTTGTGCTGTGCTGGCTCCTATAAACAAGCTATTTCTATTCTCTCCCTGCTCACTCACCTCCCTCAACCCCTCCCCCCTCCACAGGCGTCTCCGTCTGCACGCTCTATTGTGATTATGGTGAATTGGGATGCTGGTGCACACAGATGTGCCCGCATCCCAATTTAGCACAAATGAAGATCATCCTGCCGGTACTGCAGTACCGGGGCCGGGATGATCTTAACTAACAACAGCCGTTCTGTGACCCGGCCAGGTCGCAAAACAGTCCGTGTTTTACATTATATATGGTGCCCAGAATCTTATATTGTTATATAGTGTATTACTATTATTTTATCATAAAAGCCTTTAACCCCTTAAGGTCAAAGCCAATTTTCGTTTTTGCTCTTTTACTTTTTCCATTTTATGTTTAAAAGTCCATAGCACTTGCATTTTTTCACCTAGAGACGTATATGAGCTCTTATTTTTTGCAAAACCAATTGCACTTTGCAATGACAGGCATTATTTTTCCATAAAATATGCTGCGAAACCGGAAAAAAATCATTTGCGCTGTCAAATTGAAAAAAAAAGAGGAATTTGTTTTGATTTCGGGGAGTTTTGCATTTACGCCGTTCGCCCTATGTAAAACTGACTTGTTATGCATGTTCCTCAAGTCGTTACGATTACAACGATATGTAACGTGTATAACTTTTATTGTATTTGATGGCTTTTAAAAAATTCAAACCATTGTTAACAAATATATGTTCCTTAAAATCGCTCTATTCCCAGGCTTATAACGCTTTTATCCTTTGCTCTATGGGGCTGTGTAAGGTGTCATTTTTTGCGTCATGATGTGTTCTTTCTGTCGGTTTCTTGATTGCACATATACAACTTTTTGATCACTTTTTATGACATTTTTTCTGGATTTAATGCGACCAAAAATGCGCAATTTTGCACTTTGGGATTTTTTTGCGCTGACGCCGTTTACCGTGCGAGATCAGGAATGTGATAATTTAATAGTTTGGCCGATTACGTGCACGGCAATATCAAATATGTTTATTTGTTTATTTATTAATTTATATTTATAAAATGGGAAAAGGGGGGTGATTTGGACTTTTATTAGGGGAGGGGGATTTTTTATTAATAAAAACACTTTTTTACTTTTTTTTTTACATGAACTAGAAGTCCCCCTGGGGGACTAATATATACACAGCACTGATCTCTCATAGAGATCAATGCTGTGTATATACACATCAAAGATCGATTACATCGGTCATAGATTGCTTTGGCCTGCTGCAGGCCACAGCAATCTATTGCCGAGCCCGGATCAGCGTCATTGCGACATTACGGCCCGTCACGGGCAGAAGAACAGATCTCCCCCCCGCGATCGTATCTAAGTACCATGGGTTGCTAAGGGGTTAATATGGTTCAATAATACCATTGTGTTTCATACCTACAATGCATTTTATACTTGATTCTATATTAAACAATGCATATAATTTTAGAAAAATAAAGCTTCTACAAAATGCAAACTTTTGTTTACTTTAAAGTCCTTAAAAACCCACAATAAAACCTTATGACTTACATTAAGTATTTTCAGTCACCTTTTAATGTGATTTCATCAAAATGGATAAACATATATCTAGAAATTAGCAACTGTGCTACAACAATAATAAAACACACTCTTTAACAATAGCTATTTGTACTTTTATGACATTCAATTTCTGGTATTATCATTACGATTTATTTTAAATACACTTTTACATAATTTACCACAGCTCTTGGGTAATTATTTCTTTGGTATTACATCTCTTTTGTATATTTCAATTGCATTCTATCTCTACAATAACCATGCTGTACTAAGAACTTCCCACATTGTATTAATACTTCTCCTATTGAATAAAAATCTCTACACCCCATAATTTGAATATGATTCATAATAAGGCAAACCAGTTGAAAGTATGTAAAAAATATATATTTATAAAATAAATAAGGGCATTTGGACTATATTGAAAAAAGTGTTGGCCTGCGTCTCTTATTGATTGAATTCAGGTGTTTCATTCAGTCCCATGTGTATATAAAATCTAGTGCCTACTACGACAGCCTGCCTTCAGAAACACTTATGAAAGAATGGGTCATTATAAAGAGCTGACCAAATTCCAGCGTGGTACTATAATAAGATAGCACTGTTGCATGTCAGATCTGTGACAAGTATTACTGAAAAGTGGTACCACAGCAGCTTAGTCATGAAGTGGAGAGTAGGGCTGCTGAGACAGAGCCGGCTCCAGGTTTTTGTGGGCCCTTGGGCGACAGAGCCTCGGCGGGCCCCTTGGAGGAGCAAATCATGGAGATACAGGCGAGGAAAGATATGCAGCAGAAGAAGCATGCGGCTGCTGCATATCTTTCTCCTCCTGTATCTCCTGATCTATGCGGAGTCAGGACTCTAAAGGAGTCAGACCCAGTGACAGGATGGGGGGTAACTATCACTGCTGGGTAAGGGTACCTTCACACATACCGACTCGCAGCAGAAAACTTGCTGCGAGTTTCTGCTATGATGCGAGGTCCTGGAAGGCCCCTATCACTACATACAAGCAGTGGTCTGAAAGACGGCTTCGTGTATGTAATGCAGCCGCTCCCTTAACCCCTTTGGCTCCCACACCGGTCCTGCACCGCTGTCTCCATACATTACCTGGCTCTGGCTGCACGGGGTCCCGGCATCCTGCTCTGCCGCCCGGCCAATCAGTGTGTTTCCCAGCCGCAGCCACTGATTGGCTGGGCGGCAGAGCAGGACCCCATGCAGCCAGAGCCAGGTAATGTATGGAGACAGCGGTGCGGGACCGGTGCGGGAGCCAAAGGGGTTAAGGGAGCGGCTGCATTACATACACGCAGCGGTCTTTCAGACCACTGCTTGTATGTAGTGATAGGGGATTTCCAGGACCTCGCATCATAGCATAAACTCGCAGCTCTCACTCTGTGAGTCGGTATGTGTGAAGGTACCCTAAGTCTAAATTCACAAGGGTGGATCCGCAGCGGATTTAAAGCTGCAAATTTGCAGCTAAAACTGCTGCGGATCCTTCCTCTGTGAATTCTAATGTGATTACATACTCGCAGCAGGATTGTCATCTCGCTGCCAGTTTATAAGTCCCAGCCACATTAACCCCCGCCACCCCGGGTGATACATTACCGCAAGCACGATCCGGCCGCGTCTGACGCTCCCAGAGGTCCCGCACAGCCAATCATTACCTGTGTTGTGCCATCTTTTAAGTTTTTGTAGGAGATTTAATGCTGTGGTTGTGACCTTCAGTAGTTGCCCTAGGCCTCTTTAGTTCCAATGAAGGGAACGTCTAACTTTTTGGGAACATTTTAGAGAAAAAAGGAACTTTTATGTTCCAGTATGACTGCACCCCAGTGCAAAAGGTTAGGTTCATTAAGGCATAGTTAGGTTAATTTGGTGTAGAAAAACTTTTTTGGCCAGTACAAAGTCCTATCCTCAATTCCAGAGACCACCTTTTGGACATTTTTGCACTCAGAATCAAGCCTCAGGCTACAAAATAAACTAGAAGTTTACCTATTAATAGACTTGACAAAGCGCTGAGGCGCGAAACAGTTGTCTGCTACACGCTCCCGCACCCCTGTCACCACTCCCTCCCTGTGATGTCTGAATAAACCCACTAAGAGATCATTTCATCCGGTGAGTGCTTGGACTTTTTTCTACCTATACACATCGTACTGCCCTTGTCTCTGAGCACCGCGGCCATTGATCAGTGCACCTTCTTAAGCCCCTTATCCGACTCCAGCGCACAGCCACTGTTTGAGCAGTATTCAGAAAGTGCCGGCACCTGTATCTTCCTTAATATTCCATATTACCTATTAATAAACTGTACTCTCAATACACAAATTTATTACTCACA
Organism: Dendropsophus ebraccatus; assembly: GCF_027789765.1. Classification (NCBI taxonomy): domain Eukaryota; kingdom Metazoa; phylum Chordata; class Amphibia; order Anura; family Hylidae; genus Dendropsophus; species Dendropsophus ebraccatus. Next base: position 28,276 of record NW_027208713.1, read on the forward strand.
CGGAAGCAATAGAACACACACAAAATAACCTGAAGATAAATTCGCCCCTATGTTTCTATACTCTTCTTCCTTACAAGCGTTGCTGAAAATATCTCCATACATACAGTATGCAGTTAATAGAAAAGGCAACAATTTATCTAACTTTACAGTACGTGCCTCTCATTCTTACATTTAAAGAGCCGCAGTGTTGTTTAAGTGTGAGGATAGTTGATCCATCACCTATTGGGAGGTAATATCTTTGTAGAGAAACTATATCTGCCGTGGCAGACAATTACCTTCTTTCCCCAAAGGGGTAAAACTTAACTTTTATTTAAATTAAAACAATGAAAAAATGTGCTAGTGTATGTACAGTGCTATTATAAAAATTGGTTACTTGACTAGTTTAGTCCGTACGTGTTAACAGGCACACCAAGTTTTGCTGAAGGCGATATATATATATAATGAGAGGGGAGGGAGGTGAGAACCACTCACTGTTTAGTATTATATTTGTATCATATCGCAATAAATTAGTTGCAGTGCGCTATTGTGCACAAACTGTGCTTGCATATAGAGGAGCTTTGGGGAGACGCTGGGTTGCCGGCTAACCAAGCTTGTCTTCCCTTTGGATAGCGTTGCTGCTCTTAGAGTATGACCGTACGGGTTTTTGCGATTGTAGCGGCGTATCAGCCTATATCTCCGATCGCAGAACTGAGACCCCTAACGGTTACTCGAGGTAGTCACGCTAGCGGGGCTTACGGGCAGTTTGCCCCGCAGCCCTGTCAAAGGCAACTTGGTGTGCCTGTTAACACGTACGGACTAAACTAGTCAAGTAACCAATTTTTATAATAGCACTGTACATACACTAGCACATTTTTTCATTGTTTCAATTTAAATAAAAGTTAAGTTTTACCCCTTTGGGGAAAGAAGGTAATTGTCTGCCACGGCAGATATAGTGTTGTTTAAGTGTTGCATATTCTTCACAGTTTTCCTCTGCATCGTGATGACGATTGGGTGTGCATAGACAAGGAATGGTTGGCTTAATGTATGCAGATAATGTCTCTAAGACTCAGATTTCAAGAATGTACAGTATGCTTTCTCTTGCATCCTGTACCCTTCTTTCCCCCTCCCCATGTAATGAATGAGTCAGCGTGCACTTCTCTCAATGTACCTGGAATTGGTCCATGTTTACAGAAGGACAGCATTTTATCCACCTGCTGATGTAGCTTCAACTATGTGTTTATTTAAGGTTGGCAGGACTCCCTCACATTCTGCCTGGACCAAGCTGCTAAACGCACGTGGAGCTTATGCTGTGGTTGCTTCCGATTTCTGGATGATCACTTCTTGACGTGACAGATTGCACTTTTCCCAGATTGCCTGGACAATGACGTTGATCAGAACTCCTGTCTTGCTTCCTCCCTCTCCATCTGTCACAGGAAAATTACAACATTTCTGTAGCATTCATTGCAAGTGGACATTGCAATGCAACCATGGATCATACAGAGAACTAGTGTTGAATAAGACAATTAGTTATGTGGTGCTCACAAGAAGGGTGGGTGGAGTATTCCAGGGCAGCTGCAGGTAGTAGTCCAAAGTCTAAAGTGATGACATGGATAGGTCTGTGGCTGGTTAACCCTATAGATCCCCCAGTGGACCTGCGCAACTTTTGTAAAGGGTGATTCTATACAATTGAGTAAGTCCTTTACAATGGTACACTTGAGGTAGGAGTCTAGGGATGTACCTGTAATGTTGTGTCCAATTGAGACAGCTCAGACAAACTTTTTACTTGCAACCAGGGGTATACTGAGAAACTGAGAATCATTGTGCGGCATTTAGAAACTAAACTCTCTAATGGTACAAGGTTGCAAAGTTGCAGTCCTTTCGGATGGATTGATAGATAGATGGATGGATGGGTGGAATTCCACCACAGTTCCATTGTTAGTTGCTGTTTAAGCAGTCGCACTAACTGAAAGACTCTGAATATACTTTAAGCACTTTAAGGTGCCGTCAAATAAAAACTATTGCCTTTTTTGACAATGTGCGTACATAGCCTCAGTTTTTGAAAGGTATATACTGTAAATGGGACATTTCTGTGTGCTACAACAAGTGAGCATGAGTACATTAATGAATTAATAAACATAAATATACATTTCTACAACTGTGCTTCTGTTTTAAATATATTTTGCTGCTGCTTGGTTACATATTTGGTTGATCATGAGAAAGTGGGGGTAACCTATGATTTTTTCTTTTTAACCTCTTAAGGACAAAGTTTAAAATGGTCTTAAAGACCAAGCCAAATTTTCTTTACAAACATGACATCCTGGAGATTCTGAGACTGTTTTATTGTGACATATTCTACTTTATATTACTGCGGAATGATGCTTATCCTGGCTCGGCAATCAGTGCATCTGGTCTGCTGCAGACCAGTATAATAGAGGACTGATCTGATGAATCATTGCTCTATTATATACACAGCATTGATCTCAATGGGAGATTAATGCTTTGTATATAGAATATTTCTCCTGTATGCAACTACTGCTTTTAGTTGGGCGATTTGAGAGACTGATGTTAGTAGGTAACCCCTAGCGCACCCTCCCAGGCCCCCCATCCTGTCCTTCCCCTCCCTTACTCCCTCTCCCCCTCCCCCCTTCTTATGCTGTCAGTTTTGACTTATTCAATGCCTGTTGATCGATGGTTTATTATGTCTTTCCTATTTCCTCCCCCGCCCCCTTTTTTTCTTTTCTGTTATCCAAAACTTGAAATCTCAATAAACATTCAATGTTAAAAAAAAATAAAAAATAAAAAAAATAAACATATTTCATATCGCCGCGTGCGTATTTGCCCAAACTATTAAATTATCACATTCCTAATCTTGTATGGTAAACGGCATAAGCACAAAAACCCACCGAAGTGCAAAATTGCGCATTTTAGTTTACATCAAATCCAGAAAAAAATGTAATAAAATGTGATCAAAAAGTTGCATATACACAATGTAATGAAAGAAAGAACAGATCGTGGCACAAAAAATGACACCTCACGCAGCCCCATAGACTAAACAATAAAAGTGTTATAAGGATGGGAATAGAGCAATTTTAAACGCTTTTTTTTTAAGCTTTCAATTTTTTAAACGCCATCAAATAATATAAAAGTTTTACAAGTTACATATCGTTGTAATCGCAACGACTTGAGGAACATAGATAATATATCAGTTTCACTGAAAATGAAAAATTTCAATTTTTTTATTTTGACGGCGCAAATGTGTCTGTCACCTAGAAGTTGGCACCCAATGTTAGATTCCTTGAAGGGTTTAGTTTCCAGAATGGGATCACTTGTGTGTGTGGGTTTACTGTCTCAGCAAAACAGGGGCTTTGTAAATGCCTTCACCATCCATTCCAGTCTCCAAAAGCCAAATGGCGCTCCTTTCCTTTGGAGGCTTGCCCCCCACATGGCATTTTATACTTGGGAGAAATTGCTCTGCACATTTCACGTTTTTTTCCTCTTTTATCCCATTGTGAAAAGGAAAAATTCAAGGTAGGTTTAGTGTAAAAAGTACAGTTTTGGTCTAGCCTTGAATTTTTCATTTTCCCTAGTGGTTACAAGAGAAAAAAAAAAATGTGCAGAGGAATTTCTATGGAGTATGGCAATATCCCACATTTGGACACAAAGTGCTATGCAGGCACAGGGAAAGCCACCAACGGGAAGGAGTGCCATTAGGAGGCTGGATTTGACTGAAGTGGATATAAGAAGGCATGTCATATTTACAAAGCTCCTGTGCTGCCACAACAAGTGACCCCCCCCCTTCTGGAAATTAAACCCATCGAGGAATTTAACAAGGGGTGTACTAAGCATATGGACCCGACAGGTGACTGCCACATGGGAGAAACATTGTGCTGTGAAAATAAAAAAATTATGTTTTTTACATTAAAACATTGGTCTGCCCTTTAATTTTTCATTTTCACACAGGGTTAAAAGAAAAGAAAAAAAAAACACAAAACGTGTACAACAGTTTCTCCCAAGTATGGAAAAACCCCACATTCAAGGCAAGCCTCTAAAGGGAAGGAGGGACATGCGTGTTTAGTTGGTGAAAAGGGACAATTTTAATTTATCTATGGATGTTATGGCAATTATTACATAGTTTATGAGGTTGAAAAAACGACAGGAGTCCATCAAGTTCAACCTATACCCTACTGTGTTGATCCAGGGGAAGGCATAAAACCCTTGTGAGGCAGACACCAATAGCCCTATCACAGTGAGAAAATTCCCTCCCAATTCCAAGATGGCAATCAGAATAAATCCTTGGATTAACATCCTATCACATGACATCTAGCACCCACAGGTGAAATAAGAATGAGGTAAAGAATTTAGGAAAATTAGAACTGCAATGATGTATGGTATGACTTAAAGCAATCCTTTAAGCAGAGGCAGGGATTATCAGGACAGCTGTCACACTGGCAAATGGTGTCCTTTGTAATACCTTTTCTGTGGTACCAATATTCAAGAAGGGGTCAAAAAATGATCCTTTAAACTATAGGCCTGTAAGTCTAACATCTATAGTGGATAAAATATTTGAGAGTTTTGTAAGAGATGCTGTACTGTAAAATCTTAATGAAAATAATTATATAACGCAGCACCAGCATGGATTTATGAGGGATCGGTCCTGCTAGACTAATCTGATCAGCTTCTATGATGAAGTCAGTTATAGACTGAACCTGTATGAGGCTGTGGACATTGTGCATCTGGACTTTTTAAAAGGCATTTTATACTGTGCCACATGAAAAGTTGGTCTAGAAAATGAGAATGTTAGTAGTGGGGCCTGTAAAAAATTCATGTGACCCTGTACAATTTCTTGCTATGGGACCCCATGAATCCTCCCCTCCTAGGAAACTTTTTACAACTAGGCCTGTAGCCATGACAAGGGGGCATCCTCTACACCTAGAGAAAAGAAGGTTTCACCGCCAGCACAGACGGGGATTCTTTACTGTAAGAGCAATGAGATTATGGAACTCTCTGCCACATAATGTTGTCAGGGCTAATTCATTAAATACATTTAAAGGGAACCAATCACCTCCAAAATGCATATATAGCTTTTTAAATGTGCTGTTAGAGCACACAGCACACTTTCCATACATGTTTCTATATACTCCCTGCCTCTCCCATGTAATCCATAAAGTAACTTTATAAAACTGGCGCCCGGTATGCAAATTACATCAGGTAGTCACCTGGGCGGTGTTCGGCTAAATGGTAGTGACAGTCAGTCCGGGTCCCCTGGGCGTTCCTCGGTGGTAATCACGCACCTCTGGGCGTGATTCAAATCACCCAGTAGCTCTGACATCACTTGGGAGCGCGCCGTGCACGACGGCGAGCCTACGTTCTTACACCGACGAGCATGCGCAGTACAGCCACTCCCATTCTGGCTGTACTGCGCCTGTGCAGAATAGCCTTGAACTCCGGCTCACACTGAGTTTGAGGTTATTCTGCACAGGCGCAGTACAGCCTGAATGGAAGCGGCTGTACTGCGCATGTGCTGCAGCCTAAGAGCGTAGGCGCACGGACGTCGCGCCCGGCGCGCTCCCTATTGACGTCGGAGCTACTGGGTGATTTGAATTACCACCGAAGAACGCCCAGGGGACCCGGACTGACTGTGACTACCATCTAGCCGAACACCGCCCAGGTGACTACCTGATGTAATTTGCATACCGGGCGCCAGTTTTATAAAGTTACTTTATGGATTACATGGGGGAGGCAGGGAGTATATAGAAACATGTATGGAAAGTGTGCTGTGTGCTCTAACAGCACATTTAAAAAGCTATAAATGCATTTTGGAGGTGATTGGTTCCCTTTAAGGGAGGTCTGGATGCTTTCCTTTAAAATTGTAATATTACAATTTTACAATATCATATTATGAGCACTAGATTACATGTGATAGGACGTTGATCCGCTGATTATTCTGATTGCCATTTTGAAGTCAGAAAGGAATTCTCTCCTTGTGATAGGGCAATTGTCATCTGCCTCATAAGGGTTTTTGCCTTTCTCTGGATCAACACTTTACGGTTCTGTAGGTTGAACTTGATGGTCTCTTGTCTTTTTTCAACCATATTTACTATGTTACTATGTAGAAAAAATGTTTCTCATTTTATTAGCCTATGATCATCATATTGAGAAAAGGGTTGCTATAAGGCTACAGTACTGTATTGAGTTGCTTTATGCACTATTATGAAATATGTTTGACAGTATTATTTTATTGTGTGACAGGTTTGCCCAGTATCTGACTGCAACAATGGCCATTATATGCCCTTATTTTTTGCCTAGTGAGAAAATAGCCTAAAGCATTAGTTTGAAATAAATTTACTTTTGGCATGTTGTCAGACTGTCCAGCTGTGAATTAAATCCCATTTGCTCCATTATAGTCTATGGAGCTAAACAGTCAGGTCTCCCAGTCGTCCGGGGAGTATAGCTCCGGGGCTCACTTTTGCACACTTCACCTTGATATAGCTCAGGATTGCAGCAGGTCAATGATGCACTCTGTAACTTTGACTTCTAATGACATGCTAAAATTACTTTGTCTGACACTGCTTTACTAGAGATACATTCATGTTTATCTAGGAATATGAAACTGAACTTCCATTCATATATTCAATAGTAATAAGGAATAAATAATACTTCTATCCTGAATATGGCCATGTTCACACATGGTATAGCACTAGCTGTTCTGTGACCCGACCCTGTCACAGAACAGCTGATGTTACTGAAAATTTGGCCACAATTTGGCACCAAAGTGATGTCCGTCTGAAAAAAAACGACCTAAAAAAGACGTTGTGTGAACATAGCTCTTTCGCAAATACTGACCAAAGTACTGACAGAACTACTGACCAAAATACTGTGTGTGAATGCAGTCCCTAGCTGGCCGGATGATCTTCATTTCTGGTGAATTTGGAAGCAGGCGTGTGCGCACGCATCCCAATTTCCTGCTGCACACAATGGAGCGTGCGGCCAGAACGGACAATGAATAGCGGCTGCAGAAAACTGACATGTCAGTTTTTTGTGCGGCCGGATGAAATCCCTGCAGGAGTTTACACTATGGGGAAGATTTATGAAAGGGTGTAAATATACACCTGGTGTAAACTGCCCAGAGCAACCAGTCACAGCTCCTCTTATATTTTACCAGAGCTGAAAGCTGAGCTGTGATTGGTGGCTATGGGCAGTTTACACCAGGTGTATATTTACACCCTTTCATAAATCTCCCCCTATGTGTATACACTCCGGACGGGATTTCAATAATTCAAATACATCGTATGTTTTGTATAAATCACGGCCATTGTTGGATAATAATGATCGTGATTTATGCAAAACATACATTGTGTGAACTTTTTTTTTATTAATGACTATAATAAAGCATCCCAGGAAAAACTATACTAAGAATTTTACAACAAAACAGAAAATAGGATGATAGATGATTTTCTAGTGTCCTGGTTTTCTTCTATCAAAGGACAACTCCCATGATTTTTTTTTTTTAGCTTATTTAACACACTTTACAAAGTTATATAACTTTGTAATGTGGTTAAATAACCGGTCTGGCCCCCTTCCCCCACTTTTGGACCCCCGACCCCCCCCCCCCCCCCCGGAAGTTAAAGAATGTATACATTACCTATTACGATCGTCACGGTCCTCTTCTCCCGGGCGGCATCTGGTGACGACGACGTCAGAGTGGTCTGGGTCTTCTTCCTCCTCGGTGTCTTCATAGAGAGTAAATGGGACGGAAAAGGCTGCTGGTGCACATGCTGATTGGCTGAGGTTGCTGGAAGCCATGTGAAGCGCTCCAGCCAATGAAAAGGCAAGCGCAAGCCTTTTCTATCCCCTGGACCCGGAAGTCAGAGACATCGCTGGATGGCGGACGGCAGCAAAGGAGAGGCGGACGGTGGGTGAATCGAGTGGTGATCGTCACCGGAGGGACGGTGAGTATGGTGTCTTTGTGTGTCTGTGTTTTTTTTGTTTTTTTTTTGGGGGGGGGGGGGGTCCCGCGGGAGTTGTCCTTTAATGCAGATTGTTAAGAAATACATAAAATACACAAGACTGTTCAGATGTAACACAATTTTTTTACTTACATTTCATTATTATTCTGTAGTTATTATTGATTTGTTTAATTAAAAATGCTACAACAACTGAGCAGCAATGATTTAGAGGATATTTGGATTCTATGCACATTATCAGATAAAGTTCACAATGAAATGTAAAATATTTTAACCTTTTTACCTTATTGAGATATTTTTCTGGCTATGCTCACACATAGTATTTCCACCAGTATTTTGGTCAGTACTTTTTCAGCTCAAATCAGGCATGGGTTAAAAACACAGAAAGGCTATGTTCACACATAATATTTTTATCAGTCTTTTGATCAGTCTTTTTCTACCAAATCCAGGAGTGGATTAAAAACACAGAAACTTTAAAAATATTTCCTGTTTAATTTTTCTCTGTTTTTTCCATTACTGATTTTGGCCATGCTTACACAACAAATTTTTAGGCCATCTCACAGCCATTATTTTGACGGTCATTATTTTGGTGTCAAATTGCGGATGTTTTATGCAAACGACGGTCAAAATTTGCACAAAACAGCCACTTTGGCACCAAAGTGATGTCCGTCTGAAAAACACACAAAAAAAAATTACCTAAAAAAGACGTTGTGTGAACATAGCTCTTTCGCAAATACTGACCAAAATACTGTGTGTGAATGCAGTCCCTAGCTGTAAACATGAAACTGAATGTAGCACTAGGTTGGACAGATCTAATAGGGCTAAGAGGGCTGTGCCATTAATGTTAAATCTTTCTTTTTATTAATATGTAAATGAGGTGATTCTGTGCACTGGGGTCCTGTAGCTCTTAGTTCATAAATCTACCCACCAACTCGTGCAGCTTGCCTACTTATAAATATTAATAATCCCCCCTCCCCCTGCAGTGACGTCACTTTCTGTGGCCGCTCACCACAGTGGACTAGTAAGATTATTCATATGGAGGTAAGCTGCAGACAGCTGGATTAGTAGACTAAGGGCTATAGGTGCATTTACACAGAGAGATTTATCTGACAGATTTTTGAAGCCAAAGCCAGGAACAGACTATAAATAGAGAAGAGGTCATAAAGGAAAGACTGAGTTTTCTCCTCTTTTTAAATCCATTGCTGGCTTTGGCTTCAAAAATCTGTCAGAAAAATCTCTATGTGTAAACACACTGTAAGGCTATGTTCGCACAACGTAAGTAAATTATTAATAACGGCCGTTGTTGCCGATTTGCAACACAGCCGTGATTAATCCTTTACCTACATTGTGCTGCAGGCTAAAGGAATCCCAGCCGGAGTGTATATACATAGTATACACTCCGGCCGGAATCCCTAGCGGCGCCGCAAAACGCTGACATGTCAGTTTTCTGCGGCTGCTATTCTATGAATAGCGGCCACAGAAAACCTGTCAGTTTACACAATGTCGCACACTCTATTGAGTGCCGCGGCGAATTCAGATGCGGGCGCGCACGGATGCGCCAAACATCCAAATTCCACTGCAGTGAAGATCATCCGGCAGGTACTGCAGTACTGTCCGGGATGATCTTATCTTACACCGGCTGTTCTTTGACCCGCCGGTCACGAAACGGCTGATGTTTTACGCCATGTAAACATGGCCTAAAGGACCAGACCTCAGTGGAACAGACTGTCTTATTTACATAGTAAGAAATAGAAAGAATTATTATTAGTGGGGAAGTGAACCTAGGATTTACTTTAATGACAGTATCAATATAAGTAAAACATGTTAAATTAGTGGTGGTGCAAGACACACAAAAATAGCTCGAACAGAGAACCTAGTCTCTCTCTTTCATCCCTTTTCACCAGCATGCCCACTTTGGAAAGGTATAAGTCATGCTGTCACTTCATACACCTATGAAAGGTGTAAAAACAACCATGCATTCTCAATTAGCTGGTTCTATATCTCCCACAGAGGTGTAGAGAGCACAGGTGGACCTAACATTTGGTAGTAAACACAAATAACCCATACAGGGTCATTCCCATCTTATGAGGTGATGTTACATCACTAGAGGCTCATGGCCACCCACTGTGCAGGAAACTGTAGCATAGCCCACTCACTAGTGCTGTGGCCTCTTCATTCTCAGAATTGTTGTAGGTCCCGTAGGTCAGGCTCCCAAGATCATAAAATGATTGTTTATCTTGCAACATGCCATCACTTCAAATCCTTTAAAGGGGCATACTAGTCTAAAACACTAATGGCATTCCCACAGAATGTGCCGTAAGTGTGCCTAAAGACCTGTTACACTGGCCTATTATCGGCAAAGTGCGTTCCTAAAAATGCTCATTCGGCCAGTCGACCCATGTAAAGTGTCAGTAATCAGCCGAGGAGGGGGAAAACGCCAGATTATTATTATATCATTATATAGCTTACCAGCTGCACACCTTCCTGTGTAAACATGAGATGTGCAGCCCTAAGCAATGTATTTCAGTGTCCTAACAAACAGTACAGGGATCGTTTGTGTGGCCCGGCCACTCAATTCATTGTGCCATGTAAAGGCCCAGCAAGCGAGTTGCAGGTATTAGATTTAGGACTCACCTCTGAGAACACACCTATCTTCATATTTAGCTCTCCACAGCCCCCCCATTCAACCTGTCCGGGGTTGGTCAGGCAGTTGAGATCAGCTAAAGCCAGGGAGGTATACAATAACAATGCTGTAGTCTGTGAGCTATGCTGTTTCCATAAATCCAAGAGGCTACAAAGCCCTGACAGCCACAAACAGGGCAGAGAGGTCAGGAAGCCCTCAATCTAAAGTAGGTGTGAATCCCATTATTCTGTGAATATGCCATAAGTTTTCCAGATGGATATACCCCTTTAATATACAATTCTTTTTAAGGGTGCCTTCACACCTACCGTATTGCAGTAGAAAATCCGCTGCGGATCCGCAGCAGATCCGCAGCAGATTTAACTAAATGAATGGACACAGCATTAAATACGCACTGTCAAATCCGCTGCGGATCCGCAGCAGATTTGTAAGTGCGGATTTAGTGCTGTGTTCATTCATTTAGTTAAATCCGCTGCGGATCTGCTGCGGATGCGCAGCGGATTTTCTACTGCGATACGGTAGGTGTGAAGGCACCCTAAATCAACGTCTACATAGCATTTTTTATTGATATATTAAAATAATGATAATATTGGCTTTCTGAAACATCTTTTCTTAAAACTTCTAGCAAAGTAAATTGACAACTGGGTAAGGTAGCCATGTCCCTTGCATATTGACTGTTTTCAATCAGTACTGACAGCGTCAGACTGTATTGGGACGCAACTGATTGACAAGGGGAATAGTAGCACCCAGTTGCTGATTTAGTCCCACAATGCCGAAAGTAATAATAAAGGAATGGCAAGAAACAAAATTCTAAGAAAAGAAGCTCCAGGATTGTTATGGAAAAAGAAACATAAGTATTTACTAAGATAGACATGTCAGGAGTGTTGACAGGTCATCTTTAAAACACTTCCAAACCACAGGGCATTTTAAATATGGTGAAGACACGCATAACATACTATTATTAAATGTAGCAAATCATATTTACAGATAATTTTCCTTTTTCTCAACTAGTATGCCACAATATATATGAAATAAAATGATCATGCAACAAGTGTCACACATGAGTGATTGCTTTCTGGCGGCTTAATTAGTGAGCAGCTGAATGTGGCACTCAATATGTAGGCTAAAGAACAAGGTGTTATTCATAGGCAGACAGAGGAACCTGGACTGGTTGCAGTGAAGTATGCCAAGGCTATGAGGTTGGCATTATTATTTCCAAACACAGACTGTGTATGAAAAACAAACGTGTCTCATCAACTCAACAATGGGCAGAGTTTATAATGATTACTATATATAAAAAGGGTTTAGTTCAGTAACATAATCTATTTAACCCAAAGACGCCACAAATCCTATCACCAACACCCAGCCTTTATAAGTAGTTATAATCCCTGCCATGCTCAAGAGTCCATGTAATTAAACTTGTCGGAGTTTGCTGGAAATATGCCCTGTGCCTTCCGAGGTGCCAACAATGACACACTCCGTCAAGAAAGAGTTAAGCTCACAGGAGGGACACATTCTCAAGGTTAACTTGGGCTTGGCACATTTGAAAGTTGGTACAATGTCAAGATTTGTATGCAAACAAGAATGGACAGGAAGTGTCACTGTCCTAATTATTTTTATAATCATCTTTTTCTCATGCAAAATTATTAGAAATTTCCAGTTTGCTGCTTATGCTTTATTTGTTAATGAAAATGTTTCCCTTTATGCTAAGTCTCTATATTACAGTATGCTTTTTAAAGTTTCTAATAACTGTGTAGTCAGCATTGGGCGCTGTCTTTGAGCTTAGGAATTATATGAAAGAGGTGACAAAACATTGCACCAAAAAGTAGAGGTCTCTAGTATAGGTGAGGGAATCTCCCAGGATTTATTTTAGGTCTGATCCAGGGGATCTTTCAGATTTGAATCAGGAACCGCACTACCAATTGCCCACACAAAGTATGCCAGGGGAAGGGAATTGTGTCCAAGGCAGGAGTCCCTGTTCCTGTATAGTACAATGAGTGTCTGGGCGAGGGAGAGTGTAAGCTGCAATGCATACAAGCAGTAGCGGATTATAATAAGTCCATTCTGAGTTGTAGCCCGGGGCCCTGATATCAGTGGTATATTGTCTCCTGGCTACAGTTTTGCCATGATATTCAATAAATCGCTGCTTTTACAGCGATTTTGCACACATCAGGGCAAAAACCGCAACAGGAGACAATTCAGTAACATTAGAGAACTTACTGAAGGACCTTAACATGTTTCTATGATGTCACCACAGGTCCTGTACAGTCTGCACTAAGGAGAAGGAATACTAAAGCTAAAGGAATACTAAGAAAATGGCAACAAATTCAACAAAAAACACAAATTCACAAAAAGTGTGAATGCAACTTTTTACTAAGAATGGGGTTGTTTAGTAAAGCTTTCTAATGGTAAGATTCTCTTTGTTGGCCCATAGCAACCAATCACAGCTCAGCTTTCATGTTCCCAGAGCAATGTGAGAAACAAAAGCTGAGCTGTAATCGGTTGCTATGGGTCTCTTACTATACAACAGCACAATAAAGTTCCCAATAAATTAGCCAACAGAGCAACCAATCAAAGCTCCCTTTTCACTTTACCAAAGCAAATATTATGTGAAAGTTAAGCTGTGATTGGGTTACTATCTGTAAACAAGGATACTGTGTGACAAATCCCACTGCCCCCTGGGTGTTTTTGTCTGGGCAGGCAGAGAAGAGCTGTAGAAGGAGAGTGACCAGCAGGGGGAGCACCTGTGTGCTGTCCGCATTCATTGTAGTTCGCCTTTCTTCCTCACCTCACACAATAACAGTGAGTAGTGACATATAAAATTCTGGTCTGTAATAGATTCCCTCCATGTCTATTTACTTATAAGAAGAAGTACACATTTTTGACAAATAAAACATTTATTTAACTTTTTAAATAATTCGCTGTCGGTGGTAGGGATGCCCCTCAAAATGTGGTGTGGTGGTGGTGGCGGCGGCGGAGAAGCCACTGAGCACTTCTTTGGAGATGGTAGAGATGCATCTTCCGTGCTGGTGAAGCTTCTTAGAAGCAGTCTCATGGTCTGTAGGAAGCAAATCAGCATCCTGCTGGTGATGTTGATCCAGGTCAATGTCTTACTCGCAGTTTTCAGCCAGGGGCACCTGTTGCAGAGGATGGTCACCCAGGGTGAGTAGCTGAATAGTTGTGGCAATCCACACCAGCTTCTCACTGATTCTGCTCATCATGGCTAGCAGATCACTGGTTGTGATGGTATAAATTCATATTAGCAGCTCACCAGTGGTAGTGGTGGTGATCCAGCTGGTGTGGTTGTCTAGATCTGCAGGAAGCTACTGAGGGTGGTGCTCCAGATCAGGTCACTGGTGCTGCAGATCTCGGTCATTAAATCTCTGGTGGTGGTAATACAACTCAGCTGTTCAACAGCAGATGGATGTGGTCCAAGTTAGCAGGTTGCTATTAGTGAAAATGCAGGTTAGCAGGCGGCTGGTGGTAGACATCCAACTGAGCACATCACCAATAGAGTTGAGCCAGCTAAGCAGGCCAATGAAGGTGGCTGCCACGCTCTGCAGATAGCTGGTGATGGAAATTAGGCTGATCTTGTCACCGGTGGTCATATTCCAGTTAAGCGGGTCTTCAATGGTGGTGTTTGGACTCTGCATTTTTAAGGTAATGGAGTTGCTGCACTGCAGGATGCTGGTGGTTTAACTGGGCCTCCGCAGGTTGGGGTGGTAATATTCCAGCTTAGCTGGTCTCTGATGTTAGTGTTCATCCTCTGCAGGCCCCTAGTCATGTTGTCCCAGCCGAGAGGGTTGCTGATGAAGTTGCCCCCAGCTTAGCGGGTTGCTGAAGGTTTCAGTCAAGATGAGAGGGTGTCTGGTGGAGAGACATACCACCAGGATTGTAACCGCATAGCACAGGAGGTCACCAAAAATGGCAAGATCCCTGTCAATCCTTTCCTTTCTGTACATTTTCTGACAAAAATCAGAAGCACTAGAAACAAACTGGCAGTAAACACAGGTAGTATGCATGGGCAGTACAGATCACTGTGATGGGCAGTGTGATCACTAGTGTGAAGCCCCTTAGGACAGAGAGTCTGGAGCTCTGCATCTTCTTTTCTAGGGCCCTGTAATGACATCACCTATTATGTCACTTACTTGATGTCAGTGCTTGTTGTATTCTAATGTCATGAGCATGCCCTGACAGGTTGTGGTATCTCAGAATGATGTAGGGTGGGTTCAGACATGTAGGATGTGTTGCAGATTTTTACAGGCCAATACATGGGACTAGTGGTTGTACAACCGGGTCCAGGGGCATAGCGGAAGGTTGAAGGGCCCTGGTGCAAAATTTTACTTATTCCCCCCTATTCCATCCGATGAGGCACAGTCAGAGGCCAAAAAAAATGTATAGCCAATTGATGCCCCCTAATTTGCAACCAAGTAATGTAGCTACAAGGCAGCTGCTATGGGAACTGGGCAACCAGGGTGCCTGGGCCCTCTGGCAAAGCATGACTTGCCTCCTGGTACTAGTGGGCACCAGCCCCCCCCCCCCAGCGCTCACACACATCAGTCCCTTTCTTCCCCTGCCCTCCACCCCTGTGGACACAGCATTTCTGGTAGACAAATGCACCCCCCCTTTACCCCAGGATGTCAGCAGTTACTAACCCCCTCAACCCTCCCGTGAAGGCAGGAGGTGAGGAAAGAAACAGGGGAGGCAATGGCCTGGGCTGGCACTTCTGTGTAATGGGAGCAGAGCAATTTGCCCCTCCCCATTAGGAACGGCCAGCACTCAACCAGCAGGCAGACCTGACCAAAGGAGGCCAAAGCAAGATTATTCCCTAGAACTGCAACCACCATCATGTCCTTTCTAACAGTTTATGATGGAAGTTGTAGTTTTGCTGTCTGTGGCCATCCAGTTTGCAGAATTACAACGCCCATCATGACCTGCTGCAGTTAATGATTTGGAGTTGTAGTTTTGGTGTGTCTGGTAACATGCCTCAACTGCCCTAGGCAGCAGTGTACATACCCTTACTTAAATAAGTGAACATGGAACAAGACAAACAGACAAATAACACAATAATTTAGGGTCAATAAATTCAGGTCAAAACACACGCTAGCAAAGCAGTAAAAAAACGTGTCCAGAATCAAAGTCAGGAGTCAAAGCCAGAAAGTCAAAATACCAGGAAATAAATGCAGGAACAATTGCTAGATACTTGGAACATACTTCCAAAAAAAAATTAAAAAGGAAAAAATAAATAAAAATACTAAAAAGCTGACTAGATAGATCATGTCGTATTGTTATTCGTTTTGTTACTTATGACTTATTTTTGTTGGCACAGTTAATGTTTTTCTATTTCTAAGAGTTGTATTTTATGTTTAAATAAAGAAACAGGCAAAAAAACAGGTGGAGGTGACATAAATTATGGTAACATAAATCCAACATGGCAGATGTTTCTTTTGGAAATTGCCTGCAATAGTCTCTTGTAGTTTGAGCTGGCATTTCATATTGAATTGTATTGTTTGGAATTCTGACGTCTTTACCTGTCCTTCTGACCTCTGTTTGTGCCTGCCATTCTTGTACCATTCCGCTATCTCTGGTTTGACTTGTATGGTCTTGTTTTGTTCCGTGTTTCACTTACCTAGTGAAGGGAACATCACCCAGTTGTTGCTGACTTCCTAGAGTTGGGCTGGCAAGTAGGCAGAGACCAGTCTTGTGGGGCTTAGTCTTATGGCTCATACTGTCTGCTCATCTTCCATCCAGGCCAACTTCCATCAAGTTGCAATGTATTGTGCAAGTACTCTCTATTCACTTTAATCAGTGCATTGACTTAAAGTTAATACAGTAGGTGACTTCTGCTGTAAAGATAACTTGCTGTAAGTTTCAGTAAGTCTGTTTGCCAACCATGTGGTCCAGGTCATGAACAGGATGGAGCTGATAAGTGCTTCATAACGGCACAGTTAAAGAAACTACAGTACGTATACTACAGGTACACTATACACTAGAGGTGGCCATTAAGGTGTTATTAAGAATTGCATTTTAGACTTAACACCTTGGGGAACATTTATTAAGGTAAAAAGAAAACATATTTTTCGCGGAAAGGGCCAGATGCGAATAAATTTATTCGCAAATGGCCGCTTTGCGAATAAATATTCTCATCTGGCCTGTTTCCGCCCTGTACAACCGGGGGGGGGGGGGGGGGGGGAGGGGTGTGGAAGGGGCAGATCGGGGGGCGCGGACTCAGAGTCCACGCTATTCATTTGTTCGCTTAAAAATAGTCAGGAAACTTACTCCAGATCTGAGCTGGCGTAGGTTTCCTGGTGCTTGCACTGGTGCGCACGGGATTTATGTAGAGGCAGTGCGCCTCTACATAAATCTCCATTCTCTCGGCACTGCAGGGACATTTTTAAGTAAGGCGCAGAAAACGTCGGACTTAACAAATGTCCCCCCTAGTCTATAAAAAAAAAAAAAAAAAAGGTTCGTTTAACACAAAAAATTCATGCATATGTTTATGGATTATGTCTTTAATATTGCAGAAGCAGTAAAACTATATTTAACCCCTTAGCGACCCATGACGTATCTGATACGTCATGGTGCCGCAGGGGGTGTTCAGAGCGGGGTCCCGCCGGGACCCCGCTCTGAACGGCACCGATCCCAGCTGCAATCTGCAGCCGGGCAGTGGCCTCTATTAGCCGGCGCGGGTCCCGTTGCCGCGCCGGCTAATTAAGCCCTTCAATGCAGCGCTGTCAAACCTGACAGCTGCATTGAAGTGCTTTGTGCCGCACGTCCCTGGTGTCTAGTGGCACGGATCTCCCCCCCGCGATGCGATCGAGGGGGGGAGATCCGTTCTTCTGCCCGTGCCGGGCCTCAGCGTCGGAAATGACGCTGATCCCGGCTCGGCAATAGATTGACTGTGGCCTGCAGCAGGCCATAGCAATCTATGGACCGATCTAATGGATCTTTGATGTGTATATAACACAGCATTGATCTCTATGAGAGATCAGTGCTATGTATATACAAGCCCCCCCAGGGGGGCTTCTAGTTTATGTAAAAAAAAATAATAAAAAAGTGTTTTTATTAATAAAAAATCCCCTCCCCTAATAAAAGTAAAATCCAAATCCCCCCCCTTTTCCCATTTTTAATATAATATAATAAATAAATTAATTAATTAATAAACCATTTAGTATCACCGCACACGTAATCCGCCCGAACTATTAATTAATCACATTCCTGATCTCGCACAGTAAACGGCGTCAGCACACAAAAAATCATCCGAAGTGCAAAATTGGCGCATTTTTTGGTCGCATCAAATCCAGAAAAAAATTTTTATAATAAAAAGCGTCAAAAAGTCGTATATGGCCCGCAATCAAGGTACCGGTAGAAAGAACACATCATGGCGCAAAAACTGACACCTCACACAGCCCCATAGACCAAAGGATAAAAGCGCTTATAAGCCTGGAATGGAGCGATTTTAAGGAACATATATTTTGTTTAACAATGGTTTGAATTTTTTTACAGGCCATCAGATACAATATAAGTTATACATGTCCATATATCGTTGTAATCGTAACCAACTGGGGAACACATGCATAACAATCAGTTTAACCCCAGGCGAACGGCGGAAATGCAAACTCCCGAAATCAAAACAAATTCGTTTTGTATTTTCAATTTTGACAGCGCAAATGATTTTTTTCCGGTTTCACAACATATTTTATGGAAAAATTATGCCTGTAATTGCAAAGTACAATTGGTTTCGCAAAAATAAGCACTCATATAAGTCCTCTAGGTGAAAAAATGCAAGCGCTATGGACTTTTAAACATAAAGGAAAAGCAAAAAAGAAAGCGCAAAAACGAAAGTTGTCTTTGACCTAAAGGGTTAATAAGGATAATGGAATGTCCGTAGAAGAAGATGCCTTTGCCAATTAATCATTTAACTGGAGGAAAAAGTTTATGTGGAGTACCTAGAGGGTTGCATTATTTTAAGTCTTTCTCTAACTGACTGCAATATTGGCTTGTGACTTTTTTCGGACCAAAGAAAACTTGCATTTAATTCTCGCTTTCTTCCATTTATTCTGCATTAATGCATCAGATTTCATTAGAATGCCTACTACCTGCAGCACTGCATCACCATTTCCCCAGCTGCTGTGCCGCTCAGCCACTCAATGGCTGCGGTGTTGTCCCCCCTCAGTCACTGTAATGGTACATGGCCATGTCCATACCGTCTAACCTGCTCTAAGTCCCACTTGCTTTCCTTTCCTGGCATCTTCTCTTTCTCCGGCTGGCTTCCCTGGAGGATTGGGTTCCCTCTAGTGGCAGGCATGTGTCTGTCCACCTGTATTTTATAAGCACAGCCCACAGGCTCTGGAGTCTCCTGGCATTTTCTCCCGAGGGTATATATATTCACCGCCTTACCTCATTGCTCAGTTTGTTTGTCATTCAGCAACCATGAACTTTGCTCATTTCTACTAAAAATCAGTTTAGTTCTCAGTTTTTTGGTTCCCACCAGTCTACCAGAGGAGAAGAGGGGCAACTGTCCTAACATTGATGACTTTGTTTAAAGCTTTATCTACACTCAATTTGATGTGTAATGTTCCTGCACTGGAGAAGCTAGGAACATTTGGGAAATTGGACTCAGTATTATACAGATGGTTTAGATAAAGATAAACAATAAGTTGGTAATGTATTCACTCAAAAGTACGACTGAACAAGTAGAGAAAATTTTTTTTTTTTTGTAAAGTCTATGTTATTTAGACGATATAGAATATGCAAACCTGAAAATGGCTTTCAAAGGTGTCACTCTATTATTCTAAAATACACATGCTGTACACAGCTTTTTGGAACAAAAAAACAACCAACACTTTTTCTATAAACATTCACAATGTTTTGAATAACTGTGAAAGCAAGAAGAGTTTGACTGAAGGGCACTTAATCTTCACTCAAATATTGGTCCTCTTATCACACATTGTTGTAGAGATTGCCTGTGGTCCATTACTTATCTATGAAAGATCCAGTTTTTTATTTTTTGACAACTTTATGGTGGAACTTGTCTGAATTTCCTTATAAAGGTATTTTGCATTCACACTCTTCAATATATAACAACATCCCAGTCCCTGTTCCCTATTGCTTTTCATAATGTTTTCATCACTTAAATTGGGTCCCCGCTTATCCAGGTTCACTCACTGTTTCATTTAGCGGAGGTAGCATTATTTTTCCATTCTTTCTATAATTTTCATGCCCAAGCTGTTTTGCATTTATGTCCAATCTAAAACCTCATTCTTGCTTAATTTAGGTGACATCTGATGCTAGTTAATCTTGGTTACTATGCAAACAGCAATAAATGCATTAGCATAACCCTGATTCCTTTAACTGGTTGTCTTTATGCGAATGCTGAATCTTGGAAAGATAGATTCTCGCTGTCAGTCTCTTGAAAAAAACGAAACCTACCCATTATTCTCTGAGCAGAATATTT
>NW_027208714.1:0-48249 GCF_027789765.1 Dendropsophus ebraccatus
TGTAGCCTGTAGCTGTAGCGCATAGTGTGGAGCTTGTAGCCTGAAGCATGTAGCGCATAGTGTGAGCTTGTAGCCTGAAGCATGTAGCGCATAGTGTGGAGCTTGTAGCCTGAAGCATGTAGCGCATAGTGTGGAGCGCGTAGTGTGCAGCTTGTAGCCTAAAGCACATAGTGTAAACTGAACTGTGTAGCTTGTAGCCTGAAGCGCGTAGTGCATAGTGTGTAGCGCGTAGTGTGTAGCTTGTAGCCTGAAGCGCGTAGTGCATAGTGTGTAGCGCGTAGTGTGCAGCTTGTAGCCTGAAGCATGTAGCGCATAGTGTGTAGCTTGTAGCCTGAAGTGCGTAGTGCATACAGTAGTGTGTAGCTCGTAGTGTGCAGCTTGTAGCCTGAAGCATGTAGCGCATAGTGTGTAGCTTGGAGCCTGAAGCGCATAGTGTGTAGCTTGTAGCCTGAAGCATGTAGCGCATAGTGTGTAGCGCATAGTGTGTAGCTTGTAGCCTGAAGCGCGTAGTGCATAGTGTGTAGCGCGTAGTGTGCAGCTTGTAGCCTGAAGCATGTAGCGCATAGTGTGTAGCTTGTAGCCTGAAGTGCGTAGTGCATACAGTAGTGTGTAGCTCGTAGTGTGCAGCTTGTAGCCTGAAGCATGTAGCGCATAGTGTGTAGCTTGGAGCCTGAAGCGCATAGTGGTAGCTTGTAGCCTGAAGCATGTAGCGCATAGTGTGTAGCGCATAGTGTGTAGCTTGTAGCCTGAAGCGTTGTAGCGCATAGTGTGTAGCTTGTAGCCTGAAGCGTGTAGCGCATAGTGTGTAGCTTGTAATGCGTACCACATAGTGTGCAGCTTTTAGCTTAGTGTGTAGCTTGAAGCATGTAGCACATAGTGTGTAGCTTTTAGCATGTACCGCATAGTGTGTAGCTTGTAGCCTGAAGAGCATAGCACATAGTGTGTAGCTTGTAGCCTGAAGCACGTAGCACATAGTGAGTAGCTTGTAGCCTGAAGCATGTAGTGTGTAGCCTGAAGCGTGTACCGCATAGTGAGTAGCTTGTAGCATGAATCGCGTAGCGCATAGTGTGTAGCTTGTAGCCTGAAGAGCATAGCACATAGTGTGTAGCTTGTAGCCTAAAGTATGTAGCGCATAGTGAGTAGCTTGTAGCCTAAAGTATGTAGCGCATAGTGAGTAGCTTGTAGCATGAATTGCGTAGCGCATAGTGTGTAGCTTGTAGCCTGAAGTATGTAGCGCATAGTGAGTAGCTTGTAGCATGAATCGCATAGCGCATAGTGAGTAACTTGTAGCCTGAAGCACAGTGTGTAGTCTGAAGCGTGTAGTGTGCAGCCGCACCCATCCTGTGTAATTTCAGTGTGCAGCTTGTGTAGTGAATTGTGCTCTCTGTTATCCCCACAACAGCAGTGGAGCTCCTGATTATACAGGACAGCGCCCCCTCACACCAGCAGGGAG
The DNA here is from genome assembly GCF_027789765.1 of Dendropsophus ebraccatus. NCBI lineage: Eukaryota > Metazoa > Chordata > Amphibia > Anura > Hylidae > Dendropsophus > Dendropsophus ebraccatus. The sequence continues at coordinate 1,454 of NW_027208714.1, forward strand.
CACAGCCATCTGAGTCTGCTTATTAGCGCCTCCTGAAGGACTAATCATGAAAATCTCCACTATTACCTACTGGGCGGGAGCTAATAGACTGCATGCTGTATAGAGCCGCTGCTCAGGGGCGGGGCATGGGAGTGTTGGGGAATGAGGCTCTGCCCCTGCACAGTGGTCGCTCCATGTACCCCAGCAGCAGTATATAGACGTGTACACACTATGACGGTTGTATATTTCACAGCTGACCTTTTATTATTAGCTTTTAAATGTCAGATGGCTGCTGTTAGGTGTCCGTATACCATGTGACTGCATGCACACAGAGGAATGACACACAGCTCCGACATATCACAGTACCACTCACTGACATCCCGTATATCACAGTACTGCTCCATGACACCACATATACACTCACCGGCCACTTTATTAGGTACACCTGTCCAACTGCACGTTACCACTTAATTTCTAATCAGCCAATCACATGGCGGCAACAGTGCATTTAGGCATGTAGACATGGTCAAGACAATCTCCTGCAGTTCAAACCGAGCATCAGTATGGGGAAGAAAGGTGATTTGAGGGTCTTTGAACGTGGCATGGTTGTTGGTGCCAGAAGGGCTGGTCTGAGTATTTCAGAACCGCTGATCTACTGGGATTTTCACGCACAACCATCTCTAGGTTTACAGAGAATGGTCCGAAAAAGAAAAAACATCCAGTGAGCAGCAGTTCTGTGGGCGGAAATGCCTTGTTGATGCCAGAGGTCAGAGGAGAATGGGCAGACTGGTTCGAGCTGATAGAAAGGCAACAGTGACTCAAATAGCCAACCGTTACAACCAAGGTAGGCAGAAGAGCCTCTCTGAACGCACAGTACCTCCAACTTTGAGGCACATGGGCTACAGCAGCAGAAGACCACACCGGGTGCCACTCCTTTCAGCTAAGAACAGGAAACTGAGGCTACAATTTGCACAAGCTCATCGAAATTGGACAGTAGAAGATTGGAAAAACCGTTGCCTGGTCTGATGAGTCTCGATTTCTGCTGCTACATTCGGATGGTAGGGTCAGAATTTGCCGTCAACAACATGAAAGCATGGATCCATCCTGCCTTGTATCAACAGTTCAGGCTGGTGGTGGTGGTGTCATGGTGTGGGGAATATTTTCTTGGCACTCTTTGGGCCCCTTGGTACCAATTGAGCATCGTTGCAACGCCACAGCCTACCTGAGTATTGTTGCTGACCATGTCCATCCCTTTATGACCACAATGGACCAACATCTGATGGCTACTTTCAGCAGGATAATGCGCCATGTCATAAAGCTAGAATCATCCAGACTGGTTTCTTGAACATGACAATGAGTTCACTGTACTCAAATGGCCTCCACAGTCACTAGATCTCAATCCAATAGAGCATCTTTGGGATGTGGTGGAACGGGAGATTGGCATCATGGATGTGCAGCCGACAAATCTGCGGCAACTGTGTGATGCCATCATGTCAATATGGACCAAAATCTCTGAGGAAGCTTCCAGCACCTTGTTGTATCTATGCCACCAAGAATTGAGGCAGTTCTGAAGGCAAAAGGGGGTCCAACCCGTTACTAGCATGGTGTACCTAATAAAGTGGCCGGTGAGTGTATATCACAGTACCAGTCACAGACATCCTGTATATATCACTATACCACTCACTGATACCATATATATATCAGTACCAGTCACTGACATCCCATATATCACAGTACTGCTCACTGACACCCCATATATATCACAGTACCAGTCATGGTCATGGACATCGACATCCTGTATATATTACAGTTCCACTCAATGACATCCCATATATCACAGTACCACTCACTGCGCCCTGTATATATCACAGTACCACTCAATGACACCCTGTATCTCACAGTACAACATATAATACAGTCCCACACAGCGACATCCTGCATATATCACAGTACCACTCACTAAGGGTCCTTTTACATGACTCAATCTTCGGATGACTGAGGCTGAAAAATACTAAAGGCACTGCAAACTATAATAGTACCACTGTACACCCTGTATATATCACAGTACCACTCACTGACACCCTGTATATCACAGTACCACTATATAACATATGCTCAGTGACAACCCTGTATATATCACAGTAGCACTCACTGACACCCAGTATATCACAGTACCACTCACTAAGGGTCCTTTTACATGACCCAATCTTTGGCTGTCTGAGGCTGCAAAATACTAAAGGCATTGCAAACTATAATAGTACCACTCACTGACACCTCGTATTTCACAGTACCACTCATTGGCATACAGTAGCACTTACTGAGACTTTGTATATCACAGTAGTGCTCACTGACAACCCTGTATATATAACAGTTACACCAACTGACACCCTGCATATCACAGTACCACTCACAGACACCCTGTATATCACAGTACCACTCACAGACACCCTGTATATATCACAGTACAACTCACTGACACTTCGTACATCACAGTACCACTTACTGACACTTCGTATATCACAGTACCACTTACAGACACCCTGTATATATCACTAACCACCCAGGCCCTAACAATCACAAGAAACCGGCTCTTCAGGGAAGTCTGCTCTGTTGGATACACAGGAAAGTTTGTACTATATTTGCAAGTCACAGCAATTTGCCTTGGGGCCACATAACAGCAATTATATAGGTACTCGCTTTCCCTACTCACACAGTGAGGGTCATGGCTGCCTGATGTTCAATAACAAGGTGGTGTGATACATATATCCCAGGGATGTAAACCCCACCATGGGCCCTGAATCCCAATAGATGTACACCCATCACACAGCAGACCTGGCCTGATATCACTGGGCCTGGATGTAAACCCCAATGCAGGACCTCAAACACAAGAGGTCTACACTAGAGATGAGTATCCAAACCTCTGCAGCCACCAGTAATGAAATGCCACATGCACAGGATTGGACGGACCTGAGCGAGCACGAGATTTGTTCATCTCTAGTCTACACCCATCACACAGCAGACCCGGCCTGATATCCCCGGGTATAGATGTAAACTCCACTGCAGGACCCCAGTCACAAGAGGTATTCACCAATCATACAGCAGGACCTGACCAGTATTGCTCAACACTGAAATTCACTTCCTCTGGGACAGTGTAATTTACATTGTGACGTGTCTACATCTCCCACAATGTCGCACAGCAAAAGTCAACAGGTGGCAGAATCGAGATAAGAGCCATAAGGAAACCTAGGAAATTCTGATGAAACTCTGGTTAAGCTTCTGCATTGCAAGAAAAGGCAGACAATGTGGGAGACTTCTGACATGAAGGGGGACAGGGCCTGCAGGCTAGTCCCCAGTCTCTATCACATGTTTATCAGATAAGCAGGGGTGTGGCTAGTCCCAGTCCTATCACATTGTTATATCAGATAAGCAGGGGTGTGGCTAGTCCCAGTCCTATCCCCATGTTAAGTCAGATAAGCAGGGGGGTGGTGGCTAGTCCCAGTCCTATCACATGTTTATCAGATAAGCAGGGGTGTGGCTAGTCCCAGTCCTATCACTTGTTTATCAGATAAGCAGGGGTTGTGGCTAGTCCCAGTCCTATCACAGTTTATCAGTTATAAGCAGGGGTGTGGCTAGTCCCAGTCCTATCACTTGTTTATCAGATAAGCAGGGGTGTGGCTAGTCCCAGTCCTATCACTTGTTTATCAGATAAGCAGGGGTCATGTGCTAGTCCCAGTACTATCCACTTGTTTATCAGATATAAGCAGGTGGGTGTGGCTAGTCCCAGTCCTATCACTTGTTTATCAGATAAACAGGGGGTGTGGCTAGTCCCAGTCCTATCACATGTTTATCAGATAAGCAGGGTGTGGCTAGTCCCAGTCCTATCACATGTTTATCAGATAAGCAGGGATGTGGCTAGTCCCAGTCCTATCACTTGTTATCAGATAAGCAGGGGTGTGGCTAGTCCCAGTCCTATCACATGTTTATCAGATAAGCAGAGTGTGGCTAGTCCCAGTCCCATCACATTTATCTGATAAGCGGGGGCATGGCTAGTCCCAGTCCTATTACATGTTTATCAGACAAGCAGGGGTGTGGCTAGTCCCAGTCCTATTACATGTTTATCAGACAAGCAGGGGTGTGGCTAGTCCCAGTCCTATCACATGTTTATCAGATAAGCAGGGGTGTGACTAGTCCCAGTCCCATCATATTTATCTGATAAGCGGGGGTGTGGCTAGTACACTGCTTCACATGCCAGAAAACACTAGAGAACAGAGAGTGGAGCATGTTTGATACTCTGTTACATGGAGTGTTATAACATTTCCTTCTCCATCTGATTGCATGGCACCTGTCTTCACATCAGTGAAGTTTTAGCAGTCGAAGCCGCCCTCTTTCCCGCCCAAGCGCCCATTACATATGATTACATAAGGATCAGCTACATATTAGAGGTATATGTAACCACAGGGCAGAGAGGGCTCTGCAGACAAATAGCGCTGGATTATGGGTGATGAGTGACCCATCACTTCTTGTGAGCGGAGGAGAGCATCACAGGACAGAGGTGTGCACAGTGTGACACGTCATCTGAATGGAAGAGTTTCCACAAATCTGCGGTATGTGAGTATGCCCTTATGGTGCCCGGTCCTGGCACACTCTGAGCTGGTCAGGATCAGGGCTCCGTGCAGAGGTGTGGGAGGCATCATGGCTCTGGGCTGTAATCTAATTTGTGTTGATTTCTAAGGAAACACCAGAACACGAAAAGTGCCAGTATCCGCTCTGCGGGGTAATGCAGCTGCACATGGCAGCAGGGACACTCCATTATGAACCCTGATAGGGTGGATGCGGGGGACTACCACAGGAACTTTAGCAAGAGGAGGGAAAGGGGGGGGGGGGAGGTGTCCACTGGGGTGTGTCCCTGTCCTGGGGATCCGTTGTATATAGAAGTGTACAGTTCTGATGGTGACAGACGAGGTCTCCTCACACAGGGTCTCACTGTGCAGACATTACAGGACTCGGGGGAGAGGAGGCTCCCGCCCTGTAACCCTCACAATGTGGCCCCTGTTACCTATCACCCTCCATGCACAGGGGTAACGGCAGGACATTGCCTCATTATACCACATTACCCAGCACACCGATCACCTAACACCGCAACTCAGAAATGAGAGAGTACACATCTGTAATACATTATAATCTCCCGGGCATGATATAAAGTCTCATTGTATATTACCATAGCAAGTACTGGAGATTATAATGTATCAGTGTGTATTATAATGATATTGTGCTCCGGGGATTATAACACATCAGTGTATATTAAAATGGTGTCATACTCTAGGGCTTATCAGTGTATATTATAATAATATTGTGCTCTGGAGCTTTTAATGTGTCAGTGTATATTATAATGATATCATGCACTTGGGCTTATAATGTATCAGTGTATATTATAATGGTATTGTGCACTGGATGGATTATAATGTATCAGTGTACATTATAACGCTATCATGCACTGGGGATTATAATGTATGCATTGATATTATATACAGTGGTACTCAATCTCATTGTACTGTGGTATAATACACAGTCACATTATAATATACAGTGAAACCTCCAAAACAGACCACTTCTTTGCGAAGACCACCCCTTCCAGACCGATTTTTAACCATTATTTCCTATGGACACTGCCTCTCTTTGAGAAGACCACCCCCTTATCAGACTAAAGACCACTTTTTTGTGCAGATTTTGTAGTTGATGACCGCCATAAAAAGACCAGAAGCAGGACTTATGCTACGTTTACACGGAACGATTATTGTGCGAATTTGCACGATAACGATCGCATTTGAACGATAATCGTACGTGTAAACGCAGCGAACGATTGAACGACGAGCGAGAAATCGTTCATTTTGATCTTTAAACATGTTCTTAAATCGTCGTTCGCAAAAAATTCGCAGATCGTTCCGTGTAAACAGTCGTTCACCTATTTTACCTATGTGCGAGATAGGCTTAAGCGATCGCAAAACGAATTTTCTGTACGATATATCGTTCCATCTAAACGCTGATCATTATAAAAAAAAAAGTTACTTCAAAATCGTTAATTGTACGATCGGGCGAATTATCGCTCCGTGTAAACGTAGCATAACGTGCTAAAATTGCTCCCCGACAGCGCTGACAGGGCCATGATGAAGAAGGAGGGAGCATGCTAACAGGAAGAGAAAATGAAGGGGGTAGAAGGAGGAGGCATGGCTGAGCTGTGAGGAGGAAGAAGGAGCGCCATAGTCTCCAGGAACAGCACCCACAGTGGAGCCGTGAGGGTAGCAGGTCCAGCAGCCACAGGGACCCCCAGACAGACCACCTTTCTTTCCCTGGTAATTAGAAGCTGTGTGTTCCGTGCTGGGTCCCAGTTATCAGTGATAGCCGGGGCCCGCCACAACTGTCAGCACTATGCAGACAGTTAACTCTATAAATGCATGACCTATGCTGCATCTATAGGGCTGCAGAGAGAGAATTCTCCCTCTGTTCACCAGCAGGGCTCTGTGATACGATAGTAGAGACCCAATAGTAGCCTCGGACAGAGCCACAGGAGAAGGAAGAGAGAGAAGGGCTGGCAGAGTGCACTGTAAAAATTTCTGCTTCCCCCTTCTTCCATGCCAATAGCGGCTGATACCAGTGATGTAACAGAATAGTGTGTATAGAGCTCCTGATACCAGTGATGTAATAGAATAGTGTGTATAGAGCTCCTGATACCAGTGATGTAACAGAATAGTGTGTATACAGCTGATACCAGTGATGTAATAGAATAGTGTATAGAGCTCCTGATACCAGTGATGTAATAGAATAGTGTGTATACAGCTGATACCAGTGATGTAATAGAATAGTGTGTATAGAGCTCCTGATACCAGTGATGTAATAGAATAGTGTGTATACAGCTCCTGATACCAGTGATGTAACAGAATAGTGTGTATAGAGCTCCTGATACCAGTGATGTAATAGAATAGTGTGTATAGAGCTCCTGATACCAGTGATGTAATAGAATAGTGTGTATACAGCTCCTGATACCAGTGATGTAATAGAATAGTGTGTATACAGCTGATACCAGTGATGTAATAGAATGGTGTATAGAGCTCCTGATACCAGTGATGTAATAGAATAGTGTGTATACAGCTGATACCAGTGATGTAATAGAAAGTGTGTATACAGCTGATACCAGTGATGTAATAGAATAGTGTGTATACAGCTGATACCAGTGATGTAATAGAAAAGTGTGTATACAGCTGATACCAGTGATGTAATAGAATGGTGTATAGAGCTCCTGATACCAGTGATGTAATAGAATGGTATATACAGCTGGTACTGTACTTATGTTATACTGTATTCAGTCCAGAGAATAGTTTTAGGGCTGGACAATACTTTCCATATTTAAGGATGTAAAAAAGTTCATAATCCAGTCCTGTTTGCTGTATGAATGCCGTCTCATTAGACACATGATAAAAGACATGACTGTGCGCTCTTCCATCATTATATATGTATACATGTATGGTGTACATGTTCCTGCTTCAATCAGACACTTAATTCTGCATTTTCTATGCACTGTTCTTTGAGAAGACCACCCCCCATAAAAGACAGGTTTTTTGTGCAAAATTGGGTGGTCAGCTTATAGAGGTTTCACTGTATACAGTTAATATAGTATAATATGCATTATAATATATGGTTGTTCTAGGCAGTGTGTAGATTGTAAGCCTCTGGGAACAGAATAACATGGTCTCCACCTCCTCCCACGTGCTGTGATGGGGACTCTCTCCTCTCCATCCTGTGGCAGCTCTGGGGCAGCCTGCAGGCGCTCACATACATTCTGCAGTAATTGGCCACTGAACAAAAAAAAAAGCTCCAAAAACTGTCACTGAGTCGGGGGAATATAGTTACTGCCAGACGTCACAGAAGCAGAATAACCATCAGAGGTCCCTGACCTCAAAGGCCCCCTAATACTGACCACAGGGGAGGCCCCAATATACTGACCACAGGGGAGGCCCCTAATACTGACCACAGGGGAGGCCCCTAATACTGACCACAGGGAGGCCCCCTAATACTGACCACAGGGAGGCCCCCTAATACTGACCACAGGGGAGGCCCCCTAATACTGACCACAGGGGAGGCCCCAATATACTGACCACAGGGGAGGCCCCAATATACTGACCACAGGGGAGGCCCCAATATACTGACCACAGGGGAGGCCCCAATATACTGACCACAGGGGAGGCCCCAATATACTGACCACAGGGGAGGCCCCAATATACTGACCACAGGGGAGGCCCCAATATACTGACCACAGGGGAGGCCCCAATATACTGACCACAGGGGTGGCCCCAATATACTGACACAGGGGAGGCCCCAATATACTGACCACAGGGGAGGCCCCAATATACTGACCACAGGGGAGGCCCAATATACTGACCTCAGAAAAACCCCTAAATAGTCACCTCAGGCGAACCTCTAAATAGTCACCTCAGGCGAACCCCTAATTAGTCACCTCAGGCGAACCCCTAATTAGTCATCTCAGGCGAACCCCTAATTAGTCACCTCAGGTGAACCCCTAATTAGTCACCTCAGGCGAACCCCTAATTAGTCACCTCAGGCGAACCCCTAAATAGTCACCTCAGGCAAACCGCCAATACTGACCACCTCAGGGGAACCCCTAAATAGTGACCACAGGTTGAACCCCCACTGTTGACATCAGGGGAATCCCTAATAATGATCACAGGGGAATCCCTAAATAGTCCACCATACACCATCCTACCCCACTAGACTCCACCATACCCCATCCTACCCCACTGTACTCCACCATACCCCATCCTACCCCACTGTACTCCACCATACCCCATCCTACCCACTGTACTCCACCATACCCCATCCTTCCCCACCATACCCATCCTACCCCATCCTTCCCCACCATACCCCATCCTACCCCACTATACTCGACCATACCCCATCCTACTCCACTATACTCGACCATACCCCATCCTACCCCACTATACTCCATCCTACCCCTCTGTGCTCCACCATAACCCATCCTACCCCACTGTACTCCACCATACCCCATCCTACCCCACTGTACTCCACCATACCCCATCCTACCCCTCTGTGCTCCACCATAACCCATCCAACCCCACTGTACTCCACCATACCCCATCCTACCCCACTGTACTCCACCATACCCCATCCTACCCCACTGTACTCAACCATAGCCCATCCTACCCCACTGTACTCAACCATAGCCCATCCTACCCCACTGTACTCAACCATAGCCCATCCTACCCCACTGTATTCCACCATACCTCATCCAACCCCACTCTACACCATCATATCCCAACCTACCCAACTCTACTTCACCAGACCACACTGGCTGACACATCTTGTAGCATCTGCACCTTTAAAGATCGATCCCCCAATAGTTTCACCTTATGGGATTGGGAAAAGTTAACCCCTATTTATCCGGCTTTATGCAGGTTGGGTAGATTCAGCTGATGACTGAGCCCCGAGCTTCAGCCGCCTGATGTAATCACCGATAACTGAATGGAAAATAAAAGCCAGAAGGGGCTGAGCATTCCGTCCCCCGAGATCAGGGCTCAGAAAATTCTCCAGAAGAAGCTTCTTCATTAGAAGGAGAAGTAACATGAAAGCCGCTGCCGCCAACAGCCAAATCCTTCCAGTTAATGATCCTGCAGCCGCCGCCAGCGCGGGAACTGTTTAATGATGGCGTTTTAAAAATTTATTTAGGGAATATCTTTGATGAGCGTAGATGGGGTGTGAATGTCATGTGGGGAGCTGACAGCCCGGGCCAAGGGGGCGCCCACACTGCTGCCAGGCCTGCCAAATCCCCGACTGACGCAGAAAGCACCACCAGTCCTCCGCCAGATCAAACAACATTGTGCTGAATCACATACAGAAGAAGGTACAAGCTTCCTGACTGCTTCCAGAGTGTGAAGTCCTGTGTTTAATCTGCAGGGTTACATAGGACTGCAGGGAACATTACCACTATCCATGTATTCACAGTAAGAGGGGGAGACTTGGCTCTGCTACATTCATAAAATTATGTTCTGATAATGAGCGTCTTTGTTCAGCAGTAACTCGATTGTTGCTGGAAACAGTCAGTAAGCATGGGGATTCAAACATCACTGAGCTCCTACAATGCTGGAGGCAGGTGGAGAGCATCTTGTTCTATTAAGCTCTGACAATATAGCGGCTCCATATAAGTTATATTCCCACCGATATCAATAGTTCTAGCCTGGAGGTGCCAGTCACTGGCTGCGGCCCCCGGAAGAGGAGCCAGTAACTGGCCGCGGCTCCCGGAAGAGGAGCCAGTCACTGGCCGCGCCCCCCCGGAAGAGGAGCCAGTCACTGGCTGCGGCCCCCGGAAGAGGAGCCAGTCACTGGCGCGCCCCCCCCCGGAAGAGGAGCCAGTCACTGGCTGCGGCCCCCGGAAGAGGAGCCAGTCACTGGCCGCGGCCCCCGGAAGAGGAGCCAGTCACTGGCCGCGCCCCCCCCGGAAGAGGAGCCAGTCACTGGCTGCGGCCCCCGGAAGAGGAGCCAGTCACTGGCCGCGCGGCCCCCGGAAGAGGAGCCAGTCACTGGCCGCGGCCCCCCGGAAGAGGAGCCAATCACTGGCCGCGGCCCCCGAGAGAGGAGCCAGTCACTTGCAGAGTCTTGCAGAAGGCAGGCTGTATACTACCACCAGGTGACAGGTCTGGTGCTACGGCTACTACTACTACTACTACTACTACTACTACTACTACTGAGTAACAACGGAGGAGTAATCAGTCCAGATGAGTAGTCAGTTCCGGTATCTGGGGGTCTCTCTCTATAAAGGCATCAGCCAGTGCCATGTGCTTTCTTGCTGGTCGGCGTTTAATGAGACTCTGACCCACGAAACAGGATGATTAACTCCCCGCCAGAACAATCTCAACCTGTTTACCATGGAAACCCCGAGGTTACCATGGAAACTGCTTATGCAGAATCAACATTTTTGCTGTGTAATTCAACTGAAGGTTTTTCCTCAATGATGGGAGGGGGCTGTCAATCATTGTAAGGTGTATATGTGAGCGTGCATCTAGTGTGCACGTGTGTGTGTGTGTGTGTGTATATATATCTATCTCACCACAAACACCCCCAATGCTGCAGGAGAAAACACTGATAGGAAAACACATAAGAGAGACCATTCATATCCTCAGCCCAGGCCACGGGCTTTACCCCTCTGGGGCAGACACCTGGCATTGAGCAGACAGGTCTCTATGTGGCTTTCAGTCTGTAGGGGGCGACACTAATCTGTATCTCTGGATTACAGGCCAGGACTGTGATTAATGATGATCCTGATCGGAGACGTGGCGATGGCCGGAGGTCTCGTGGGGGCGGCTGGAGAGGAAGCCATGACTCCTTTATGACCTGCTGTCAGGACTAATGGCTTGTAGACACACAAAATGAAGAGCCGCAGCTGAATTACTAAGCAGAGGGGATGCTGGGAGATCAGGCCTGGAGTGTGTACAGCGTCTGACAGGACGCCCCGCCATCAGGGTCGCAGTACAGCACATGGGGGGGGGGATGATGAGGCCGGTGTACAGCACACACACTATGGGGGGGAATGAAGCCGGTGTACAGCACACACACTATGGGGGGAATGAAGCGGCTGTACAGCACACACTATGGGGGGAATGAAGTCTGTGTACAGCACACACACTATGGGGGGGGATGAAGCCGGTGTACAGCGCACACTATGGGGGGGAATGAAGTCGGTGTACAGCAAACACACTATGGGGGGGAATGAAGTCGGTGTACAGCACACACTATGGGGGGGAATGAAGTCGGTGTACAGCGCACACACACTATGGGGGGAATGAAGCGGTGTACAGCACACACACTATGGGGGGGGAATGAAGCCGGTGTACAGCACACACACTATGGGGGGGAATGAAGCCGGTGTACAGCGCACACTATGGGGGGAATGAAGCCGGTGTACAGCACACACTATGGGGGGGAATGAAGCCGGTGTACAGCACACACTATGGGGGGGAATGAAGCCGGTGTACAGCACACACTATGGGGGGGAATGAAGCCGGTGTACAGCACACACCTATGGGGGGGAATGAAGCCGTTGTACAGCACACACTATGGGGGGGAATGAAGCCGGTGTACAGCACACACACTATGGGGGGGAATGAAGCCGTTGTACAGCACACACTATGGGGGGAATGAAGCCGGTGTACAGCACACACACTATGGGGGGGAATGAAGCCGTTGTACAGCACACACTATGGGGGGAATGAAGCCGGTGTACAGCACACACACTATGGGGGGGTGAAGCCGGTGTACAGCACACACACCATGGGGGGGGGGGGGGGGGAATGAAGCCGGTTGTACAGCACACACACTATGGGGGGTGATGAGGCCGGTGTACAGCACACACACTATGGGGGTGATGAAGCCGGTGTACAGCACACACACTATGGGGGGGTATGATGAGACCAGTTTACAGCAGACACTATGGGGGGGGAAATGAGGCCGGTGTACAGGACACACTATAGGGGTGGGGGTGATGAGGCCGGTGTACAGCACACACTAGGGGGGAATGAAGCCGGTGTACAGCACACACTATGGGGGGAATGAAGCCGGTGTACAGCACACACTATGGGGGGGATGAAGCCGGTGTACAGCACACACACTATGGGGGGAATGAAGCCGTTGTACAGGCACACACTATGGGGGGGAATGAAGCCGGTGTACAGGACACACACTAGGGGGGGTGAAGAGGTGTGTACAGCACACACACCATGGGGGGGGGGGGGGGGGAATGAAGCCGGTGTACAGCACACACTATGGGGGGGTGATGAAGCCGGTGTACAGCACACACACTATGGGGGGGTATGATGAGACCAGTTACAGCAGACACTATGGGGGGGAAATGAGGCCGGTGTACAGGACACACACTATGGGGGGGAATGAAGCCGGTGTACAGCACACACTATGGGGGGAATGATGAGCCGGTGTACAGCACACACTATGGGGGGGGAATGAAGCCGGTGTACAGGCACACACACTATGGGGGGGTGAAGCCGGTGTACAGCACAACACTATGGGGGGGAATGAAGCCGGTGTACAGCACACACACTAATGGGGGGGAATGAAGCCGGTGTACAGCACACACTATGGGGGGGGAATGAAGCGGTGTACAGCACACACACTATGGGGGGGGGAATGAAGCCGGTGTACAGCACACACACTATGGGGGGGAATGAAGCCGGTGTACAGCACACACACTATGGGGGGGAATGAGGCCGGTGTACAGCACACACACTATGGGGGGTGATGAAGCCGGTGTACAGCACACACATAGGGGGGGGTATGATGAGACCAGTTTACAGCAGACACTATGGGGGGGGAAATGAGGCCGGTGTACAGGACACACTATAGGGGTGGGGGTGATGAGGCCGGTGTACAGCACACACACTATGGGGGGGAATGAAGCCGGTGTACAGCACACACTATGGGGGGGAATGAAGCCGGTGTACAGCACACACTATGGGGGGGAATGAAGCCGGTGTACAGCACACACACTATGGGGGGGAATGAAGCCGTTGTACAGCACACACTATGGGGGGGGAATGAAGCCGGTGTACAGCACACACACTATGGGGGGGTGAAGCCGGTGTACAGCACACACACCATGGGGGGGGGGGGGGGGGAATGAAGCCGGTGTACAGCACACACACTATGGGGGGGATGAAGCCGGTGTACAGCACACACTATGGGGGGGTATGATGAGGACCAGTTGTACAGCAGACACTATGGGGTGGGGGAAATGAGGCCGGTGTACAGGACACACACTATGGGGGGAATGAAGCCGGTGTACAGCACACACTATGGGGGGGAATGAAGCCGGTGTACAGCACACATATGGGGGGGAATGAAGCCGGTGTACAGCGCACACACACTATAGGGGGGGTGAAGCCGGTGTACAGCACACACACTATGGGGGGGGAATGAAGCCGGTGTACAGCACACACACTATGGGGGGGAATGAGCCGGTGTACAGCACACACACTATGGGGGGGGAATGAAGCCGGTGTACAGCACACACACTATGGGGGGGGAATGAAGCCGGTGTACAGCACACACACTATGGGGGGGAATGAAGGCCGGTGTACAGCACACACAATATGGGGGGGAATGAAGCCGGTGTACAGCACACACACTATGGGGGGGAATGAAGCCGGTGTACAGCACACACTATATGGGGGGGAATGAAGCCGGTGTACAGCACACACACTATGGGGGGGGGGAATGAAGCCGGTGTACAGCACACACACTATGGGGGGGGGGGGATGAAGCCGGTGTACAGCACACACACTATGAGGGGGGGGGGGGAATGAGGCCAGAGTACAGCACACACTATGGGGGGGGGGGGGGGGTATGATGAGGACAGTTTACAGCAGACACTATGGGGGGGGGGGGGAATGAGGCCGGTGTACAGGACACACTATGGGGGGGGATGATGAGGCCGGTGTACAGCACACACTATGGGGGGGGATGATGGGGATGATGAGACCAGTTTACAGCAGACACTATGGGGGGGGGGGGGAATGAGGCTGGTGTACAGCAGACACTATGGGGTGGGGAATGAGGCTGGTGTACAGCAGACACTATGGGGGGGGAATGAGGCCGGTGTACAGGACACACTATAGGGGTGGAGGGTGATGAGGCTGGTGCAACAGGACACACTATAGGGGTGGGGGGATGAGGCCCTTGTACAGCAGACACTATGGGGGGGGGGGATGAGACAGGTGTACAGGACACACTATGGGGGGGGATGATTAGACTGGTGTACAGGACACACTATAGGGGTGGGGGTAATGAGGCCGGTGTACAGGACACACTATAGGGGGGGAATGAGGCCGGTGTACAGGACACACTATAGGGGTGGGGGGGGGGGGGGGATGAGGCCGTGTACAGGACACACTATAGGGGTGGGGGGTGATGAGGCCGGTGTACAGGACACACTATAGGGGTGGGGGGTGATGAGGCCCGTGTACAGGACACACTATAGGGGTGGGGGGTGATGAGGCCCGTGTACAGGACACACTATAGGGGTGGGGGGTGATGAGGCCCGTGTACAGGACACACTATAGGGGTGGGAGTGATGAGGCCGTGTACAGGACACACTATAGGGGTGGGGGGGGATGAGGCCCGTGTACAGCAGACACTATGGGGGGGGCGGGGGGGGGGGGGGGGGATGAGGCCCGTGTACAGCAGACACTATGGGGGGGGGGGAGGGGATGAGGCCGTGTACAGCAGACACTATAGGGGGGGGGGGGGATGAGACAGGTGTATAGGACACACTATGGAGGGATGATTAGACTGGTGTACAGGACACACTATAGGGGTGGGGAGTGATGAGGCCGGTGTACAGGACACACTATAGGGTGGGGGGGGTGATGAGGCCGGTGTACAGGACACACTATAGGGGTGGGGGGTGATGAGGTCGGTGTACAGGACACACTATAGGGGTGGGGGGTGATGACGCCGGTGTACAGGACACACTATAGGGGTGGGGGCGATGAGGCCGGTGTACAGGACACACTATAGGGGTGGGGGGGATGAGGCCCGTGTACAGCAGACACTATGGGGGGGGGATGAGACAGGTGTATAGCACACACTATGGGGGGGATGATTAGACTGGTGTACAGGACACACTATAGGGGTGGGGGGTGATGAGGCCGGTGTACAGGACACACTATAGGGAGGGGGGGGATGAGGCCCGTGTACAGGACACACTATGGGGTGGGGGGGGGGGGGATGAGGCCAGTGTACAGGACACACTATAGGGGGGGGGGTGATGAGGCCGGCCAGCACAAACTAAGGGGGGGATGATGGGACCAGTACAGCGGATAAATAACAGTAATGTGGACATGCAGGCGAGGGGCATCGCTTGTGAACAGGCAGGCAGGGGGCGCTGCGGGGGGCTTAGTGACCCACTTACCAGGGTCTGGTCCCAGGGAATTATGTGATGTAAGGAGAAGAGATTATCTGCTGTTATCCCAGTAATGGATCTAATGGAGGGAGGGGGAAGGGGGCCACGAAAATCCTGAGCCATGAAACACTGCCAAGAGGAGCCGCAGCAGCTGAGGCACACACAATGAGGTCAGCTACAGGGAATGCACACTGCTTACACACCGCACCATATCACTACTTTACAGCTTTTTATACACATATATTCCCTGGTCCAATGTGAGTATGGCACCTCCCATAGGATGGATCTCACTCCCGGATTCATTATGTTTTATGGATCATTATGAAGCAGCTCCATTAAGGTGAGGTCTCGCTGCAGAGCATCGCTCCCTATAAGCCAGCAGTCACTGGACAGAAAGCGCCCCCTGGCACCTTGCACTGTCCATTAATAATTCAGCAGACAATGAGCTGGAGGCGTAAATGGACAACACTGTAAAACATGCAGCGAGCTGCTCCGAGATATTAATCACTGCTCATCCAGAGCTTGCTGCTTCACGGACAAATCTACAGGCCACTCAAGATCCATGGGAAGCCAGGTGAGATCAGGGAAAGGGGGGTAATACCTCTCACAGCTGGGGGTCTGTTACAGTTCTGGGGCCCTCCGATGTCCGGACTCTTCCTTCCTCACTCCATGGAGCTGATGATGTCATCGGGAGCTCCCCGGGCTATAATCACCAGGTTATTACACTTTATGAACCGTAATCATTGTTATTATGTTTCTGCAGCACTCAGCACAAGAAAACACAACTTCAGGCTGGGTGTTAATGAGAAGTCAAGCGAAACACATCACTCAGTGTGACCGCCGACCACATGACCGCCCACGCTGCCACCAGAACAACAGCAACCATCATCAGCTTAAAAGAAACCCTCAGCAGGGCCAGATCCAGTCATATCAGCCACAAGAGCCAGGAAAAGGAACCCATCAGCAAGGCCAGAAATCCTCAACCCCCCCCTCCCCATGGGCCCAGGCAGGGAACCAGTCAGCAAGGCCTTATAACTGACTGTATGGAATTGCAGATAACATAGTGGAGTCTACACCATGATGTAGGAAAAGGAAGGGGAGCGGGGTGTCAACATGTCTGGGGTGACCCCTCTATAAAGGCCCCCCCCGGGCAGATGAGTATAATAGTGTGTCGGGTGTAGTAGTGCATACAGTATAGTGTGATGCTACGGTCAGTAGGGCTGAGCCTGGGGCAACAAAGCCCCTAACACTGCTGTACAAGACCAGACCCACCCTACTCACACACAACTAATGACACTTCCTAATAGAATCTTTTCTTACCATTATTAAAGGGGTATACCACCCAAACATAACTTTCATATGTTGCTGCCCAAGGCGAGTCCAACAGTTCAATCCATACTTATTATCTATTCAGTCTTCTTTCCCCAGTTCTGAGCTGCTGACTTCTGCTGAAGACACAAAAAGCTTTCCTCTTTGTCTCCCCCTCCCTTCAGAGACAACTGATGTAAACAAGTCCCTGGCAGGCTTTATCTGTAACTTCTTTGTAATGCTGGGAGGATTATTCTGAGGTCAAGTTGCTGATGAATTACTGTGATTTATCCTTGCAGCATTACAAAGAAGCTAAAAGGTTGCAGATAAAGCCAGCCAGGGACTTGTTTACATCAGCTGTCTCAGAAGGGAGGGCGGAGAGGAGGGAAACAGAGAGAAAGGCTCACACACAGATTTTTGTGTCTTTAGCAGAAAGCAAAAGCTGAGAACTGGGGGAAGGAGCCTGAATAGATAATAAGCTTCACTGCGGTAACCTGTACAACAGCCCACACCCCAACCCCCCACCCTGATACAACAGTTGCAGCCCCGCCTACAGTGGTACTTACATCCGTGTCCGGCCCTTTATCTGCCCCGGACAGGAGAATGTGACAAATTCATGGCAGCGTTTGTGGACAACGAAACAGCACACTGTAACAAAAAGACAAAACAGGAGGTGAGGAGGATGAGAAAGACTACAATATATCACATTATACTCCAGAGCTGCACTCACTATTCTGCTGGGGGAGTCACTGTGTACATACATTACATTATATATATTTCTTGTACTGAACCTGAGATACACTCGCTATTCTGCTGTATGTCTGGGTTAGTATAGGCTCCTGATATTAGAGCAGACAGATGGCGGTATAGTATAGTACAGTGAGCGTTTCTTTCCTGTGATTCATCATCTCCTCACAGTGATTTCTGCCAAATACTCCACAAATAATAAAGGTGACACAGCAGCCTCTATGCAGGGTGGGAGAGGAGCGCTCTAGTGACAGCTGATAGACAAAGATGATGGCAGACACTATGACTCCGCCTCCTAATGATGTGATAACTCTGCTGACCCCGCCCTCTAATGATAACGAGATAACTGCTGACCCCACCCTCTAATGAGATAACTGCTGACCCGCCCTCTAATGATAACGAGATAACTGCTGACCCCACCCTCTAATGAGATAACTGCTGACCCCGCCCTCGACTGATAACGAGATAACTGCTGACCCCGCCCTCTAATGACAATGTGATAACTCTGCTGACCCCGCCCTCTGCTGATAATGAGATATCAGTACAGGGCAGGGTCAGCAGTGTTATCTCATTATCAGCAGAGGGCGGGGTCAGCAGAGTTATCACATTATCATTAGAGGCGGGGTCAGCAGTTCTCGTTATCAGTCGAGGGCGGGTCAGCAGTGTAACTAGATAATTCTGCTGATCCGCCCTCTGCTGATGAGAATTCTGCTGACCCCACCTCTGATGAGATGACTCAGTGACCACACTAAAGATGAGATTAATCTTCTGATCCCACCCTCTAATGAGATGACCGCTGACCCCGCCCTCTAATGATGATATGACCGCTGACCCACCCTCTGATTAGATGACTGCTGAGTCTGACCCCGCCCTCTAATGAGATGACCCTGACCCCGCCCACTAATGATGAGATGACTGTTGACCCCGCCCTCTAATGATGAGATGACCGCTGACTCCGCCCTCTAATAATGAGATGACCGCTGACTCGCCCTCTAATAATGAGATGACCGCTGACTCCGCCCTCTAATAATGGATGACCGCTGATCCGCCCTCTAATAATGAGATGACCGCTGACTCCGCCTCTAATAATGAGATGACTGCTGACCCGCCCTCTAATAATAGATGACTGCTGACTCCGCCTGACTCCCTCTAATATGATGACTGCTGACTCCGCCCTCTAATAATGAGAGACTGCTGACTCCGCCCTCAATAATGAGATGACTGCTGACTCCGCCCTCTAATAATGAGATGACTGCTGACTCCGCCCTCTAATAATGAGATGACTGCTGACTCGCCTCTAATAATGAGATGACTGCTGACCCGCCCTCTAATAATGAGAGACTGCTGACTCCGCCTCTAATAATGAGATGACTGCTGACTCCGCCCTCTAATAATGAGATGACTGCTGACTCCGCCCTCTATAATGAGATGACTGCTGACTCCGCCCTCTAATAATGAGATGATGCTGACTCCGCCCTCTAATAATGAGATGACTGCTGACTCCGCCCTCTAATAATGAGATGACTGCTGACTCTGCCGTCTAATAATGAGATGATGCTGACTCCGCCCTCTAATAATGAGATGACTGCTGACTCCGCCCTCTAATGATGAGATGACTGCTGACTCCGCCCTCTAATGATGAGAGACTGCTGACTCCGCCCTCTAATGATGAGATGACTGCTGACTCTGCCGTCTAATAATGAGATGACTGCGACTCCGCCCTCTAATGATGAGATGACTGCTGACTCGCCCTCTAATGATGAGATACTCAGCTGACCCTGCCTCTAATGATTAGATGACCGATGACCCCGCCTACAGTGGCTCAGTGGGCAGCACGGTGGCTCAGTGATTAGCACTGTAGCCTTGCAGCGCTGGAGTCTGGGTTCAAATCCCACAAGGGCAACATCTGCAAAGAGTTTGTATGTTTCTCCGTGTTTGCGGGTTTCCACCAAGGGCAACATCTGCAAAGAGTTTGTATGTTCTCTCCGTGTTTGCATGGGTTTCTCCGGGTACTCCGGTTCCTCCCACACCCAAAAAACATACAGATAGGTGAAGCTCTGCGGAATCTGTGTGCGCTATACAAATAAAAACATTATTATTATTATTAGCTGACCCCGCCCTCTAATGATAAAAAGATGACGCTGCTCCACCACAACCTCTCATATGGAGCTGACCTTTCCTCTAATCCTAACTAGATTAATCTTCTGACCCTGCCCTGTAATGGGATGACTCTTTTAAACCCGCCCTCTAATGATAATGAAATATTGATGACCCGCCCTCTAATGATAACGAGACATTGATGACCCCGCCCTCAACAAGATGACTCTGCTGACCCCACCCTCTAACCATGAGATTACTGATGGCCCGGCCCTCTAGTTTATTGGCTGATACTAGATGTACATTAGTAGGAGGAGTCATTTCTTACACATTGTGGTGGTGTAGCAGAGCTGTGGTGGTGTCAGACAAGGCCAATTTCTCTCTCTCTTTCATCACATTAAGGCCACTGATGGTCGGTCACACCTCGCAGCTCCTCCTTTACGTGTTGTGACAGAAGACAACACAGCAGAGCCGATGGGCTAACAAACTGGCACAGCTCAACCCAGAAACATTACATGGCTGAGATAAAGGCAACAAACACAGACAGGCAGGCTGAGTGATCCCGGGCAGCGGTACAGCCAGCAGGATACAGCACGGTGGTTTATGAATAGCAGCAGGTGAACACACTTTCTCCTCTCAGCTACACCAAGAAAGTGCTGACCATGTTACACAGGACATTACACGGCAGAGCCATCCAGTCACTATCCTGTATGATGGTGCGGACGGTCATGTGGCTGTGGTATCGTGCTGTATGTGGCATCTGCAGCCCTGAACATTACAGCAGTGCGGACCCCCGGGACCCTCCCAGGTCTCAGATCCGGTTCTGGCAGCGAGAATCCAGATAATCTGAGCGCAGACCCCAGAGAGTGCGGCGACAGATGGCTCTAAACTAGGTGAAGCCGAATTACAGGGAAATGGAGCGCGGCTGTCATCCTCATGACCGCCACATGTGACAGCTGCTCCCGCCACAGCCGGAATTACCCCCCTAATGACCCAATCTGCCGTATAGAGGAGCCAGTCGCAGGAATTACCCCCCTAATGACCCCAATCTGCCGTATAGAAGAGCCACCATAACAGGAATTACCCCCCTAATGACCCAATCTGTGGTATCAAGGAACCTCCACAACAGGAATTACCCCCTTACTGACCCCAATCTTCCCTATAGAGGAGCCGCCACAGCAGGAATTACCCCCCTAATGACCCCAATCCGCTGTATAGAGGAGCCACCATAACAGGAATTACCCCCTAATGACCCCAATCTTCCCTATAGAGGAGCCACCATAACAGGAATTACCCCCCTACTGACCCAATCTTCCCTATAGAGTAGCCACCATAACAGGAATTACCCCCCTACTGACCCCAATCTTCCCTATAGAGTAGCCACCATAACAGGAATTACCCCCCCCCCTAATGACCCCGATCTGCCATACAGAAGAGCCAGCCGCAGGAATTACCCCCCAATGACCTCAATCTGTGGTATCGAGGAGCCACCATAACAGGAATTACCCCCCTAATGACCCCAATCTTCCCTATAGAGGAGCCACCATAACAGGAATTACCCCCTTACTGACCCCAATCTTCCCTATAGAGTAGCCACCATAACAGGAATTACCCCCCCCCTAATGACCCCGATCTGCCATACAGAAGAGCCAGCCGCAGGAATTACCCCCCAATGACCTCAATCTGTGGTATCGAGGAGCCACCATAACAGGAATTACCCCCTAATGACCCCAATCTGTGGTATCGAGGAGCCACCATAACAGGAATTACCCCTAATGACCCAATCTGTGGTATCGAGGAGCCACCATAACAGGAATTACCCCCTAATGACCCCAATCTGTGGTATCGAGGAGCCACCATAACAGGAATTACCCCCTAATGACCCCGATCTGCCATACAGAAGAGCCAGCCGCAGGAATTACCCCCAATGACCTCAATCTGTGGTATCGAGGAGCCACCATAACAGGAATTACCCCTCTTACTGACCCCAATCTTCCCTATAGAGGAGCCGCCACAGCAGGAATTACCCCCCTAATGACCCCAATCCGCTGTATAGAGGAGCCACCATAACAGGAATTACCCCCCTAATGACGCCAATCTGCCATACAGAAGAGCCAGCCGCAGGAATTACCCCCCAATGACCTCAATCTGTGGTATTGAGGAGCCACCATAACAGGAATTACCCCCCTAATGACCCCAATCTGTGGTATCGAGGAGCCACCATAACAGGAATTACCCCCTAATGACCCCAATCTGTGGTATCGAGGAACCACCACAACAGGAATTACCCCCTAATGACCCCAATCTGCCGTATAGAGAGCCACCATAACAGGAATTACCCCCCTACTGACCCCAATCTTCCCTATAAAGGAGCCGCCACAGCAGGAATTACCCCCCTAATGAGCCCAATCTGTGGTATAGGGAGCCGCCACAGCAGGAATTACCCCCTAATGACCCCAATCTGCTGTATAGAGGAGCCACCATAACAGGAATTACCCCCCTAATGACGCCAATCTGCCATACAGAAGAGCCAGCCGCAGGAATTACCCCAATGACCTCAATCTGTGTATCGAGGAGCCACATAACAGGAATTACCCCCCTAATGACCCCAATCTGTGGTATCGAGGAGCCACCATAACAGGAATTACCCCCTAATGACCCCAATCTGTGGTATCGAGGAGCCACCATAACAGGAATTACCCCCCTAATGACCCTAGTCTGTGGTATAGAGGAGCCCCCATACTAGGAATTACCCCTAATGACCCCAATCTGTGGTATAGAGGAGCCGGCCATGCACACACCAGATAGCCTGATCATGGAGTCCAGGTGTAGATTGGTGCTCGGTGACAGAGGACAAAAGTTGTCACCAGCCGGTAAGCAGGTGTCCAGGACAGTGACTGATGCCGCCGACCAGCCGCACAAACCAGGAGAATTACCGGCAGTCAGGAAGATTTTTACAAGAACGACTTGTTCCTACGCCGATGTTTCCAGTGGATTAACCAGGAACACACAGTTCGCTGCACCAGCCTCTCAACCTCCATCTGCTCTGCAGTAAGGGACCCTCTGTGGTCCCAGCATTTACTGCTCAAAATACCAGTCCCTACGTATGATCTGCGCCCAGGGGGCAATGATAGAGAATCAGCAAAGATGGCTACAGGAGCGGGAGGACTACTGAGAACAAGTCTGGACTTACTGACACCTGCAACTCTGACCGCTACTGCAACTAACAAGTCTACTGATGTCTGATCTTACTGGCCGATACTCTAGAATGCGCGCGATATAGCGGCCGATACTCTAGAATGCGCGCGTATAACGGCAGATGCTCTAGAATGTGCTGTATCGCGGCAGACGCTCTAGAATGAGAGCCTATCGCGGCAGACGCTCTAGAATGCACATGCATTGCGGCAGTAAGACCAGACTTTTTTTCAGTAGTCCTCCTGCTCTTGTAGCCATTCCGCCGCAATTTTGCAGCACTGCGCGCACATTCTAGAGCGTCCGCCACACTGCACGCACATTCTAGAGCGTCCGCCGCACTGCGCACACATTCTAGAGCGTCCGCCGCACTGCGCGCACATTCTAGAGCGCCGCCCGCACTGCGCGCACATTCTAGAGCGTCCGCCGCACTGCGCGCACATTCTAGAGCGTCCGCCCGCACTGCGCGCACATTCTAGAGCGTCCGCCGCACTGCACGCACATTCTAGAGCGTCCGCCGCACTGCGCACACATTCTAGAGCGTCCGCCGCACTGCACACACATTCTAGAGCGTCCGCCGCACTGCGCGCACATTCTAGAGTCCCTACGTATGATCAGCCCCCAGGGGGCAATGATAGAATATCAGGAGCGTGAGGACTACTTAGAACAAGTCTGGACTTACTGACCCCTGCAACTCTGACCGCTGCCGCAACTAACAAGTCTACTGATGTCTGGTCTAACTTGCTCATGCTCTAGAATGCACACGTATAGCAGTAGATGCTCTAGAATGCGCGCGTATAGCGGAAGGTGCTCTAGAAAGCACACACATTGCAGCAGTAAGATCAGACTTGTTTCCAGTACTGCTCCTGCAGCCATTCTGCCGCAATACGCGCACATTCTAGAGTGTCTGCCGCACTGCGCGCACATTCTAGAGTGTCAGCACATTTTTTCCATTGAGAATTACGCTATATGTTCATTGTCTCTGTGTTACTTAGCGGGCGGCCGTATTTATTATCTGTTTCTGGTTAATATATTTATATAGGCCTACATTGACACAGCACTTATATTTATTCGGCAGAGGCGGTATTTATTACATGGTGATGCTTTTAATCGGGCAGCGTTGAGATGTCTCCAGTAGTGGCATTGTGACAAGTAGGCCATCGGGCATTTAGCATCGTAGCATTTGCGAATTTGAGCTGCAGTTTCTATGCACAGCGTTTATTATTTTCTGGCATTAAATTGGCTAATGTGGATATGTTATCTTTTTTACTTTTATATTTAGGTAGATTATATTAGTGCTTATTTATGTCTTGTTCATTGTATTATGTGGCACTTTTTACATGTCACGTGTTTACACTGCATGTCTTATGCATCTGGCACCTTATATTATGCATCTTCACTCACTCACTTTACTCACTTGTACTATAGTCATATTTATTATAGCATGTACTCCATCAGAGTAACTAAGGGCCATTTCATATTTGTTTATTAGGGCCATGATGGCTCTTATTTATTTATTTATATTTTTGATTATTAGTGATTTATTATAATCATGTATTGTTATTAGATAATTGTTTACATATGATTTATCTATGTTACTCCTATTTACATTTATATTTATTTTATATACAAGGGCCTATATGAATGTGTTTGGGGTACATGTTATTGTTCACACTGAGCAAGGGAGGCTATACCTCTCTAACATATTTGTGACCTAGGGGCCATTTTTCGCGCCGCCGTCACGTAACCGAGCTTTACTGGGTCCCGTGATGGCGTCAGGGCTGGCCCAATTTTGCATATTCATCGGGGTCACGGGTGATGCTCCGATCACATGAGCCGCGTCACGGCACGTACAGGCAGCGAATGACGCGCTGCTGCAGTTACTCTCCACTGATTTTGTGTGCGCATGCCCGGCCCGAACATATGACTATTGATGCAAGCACGCTCTTACTTTGACCCCGGTACGTAGCTGCTTATTCCATTTCCGCCCGCCGTAATGCGCAGCCGCAGTCCCCACTTCCGCACGCCGACTCCCAGGTGGATTGTCAATCATGGCATGGGACATTTATTTATCAGGTATATATACTGGCTCACTTACACTATACACCCACTCCTGACAAAGCCGCCGGTAGCGGCGATACATGTGGGGTATCTGGTTCTCTGTTATACTGGGGCTACTCATACTCAGGTGGTATTTATTGTATGCCATTATGTATTATGCTTATTTTGTGTATTGAACATATTGTGGGATGCATTGCTCTAGTCCCTTTATAGCCTATTGAGCATAGTGGTGTAACAGTGAGCATCCTCCTGTATTTTAGGAGGATGCAGTTGTTTGGATTTTAGATGTTTTTAATTTGTTTGTAGCCGGTCCAATAAAGTTATTTTGTACTATATTCTAGGTGTGCGCCTCATCTTTATACCCTAGGGTTCTCTTTTTTTGCTTGTACAAGCAAGTAAGATCAGACATCAGTAGGCTTGTTAGTTGCAGTAGCAGTCAGATTTGCAGGTGTCAGTAAGAACAGACTTGTTTCCATCTTTGCCGATTCTCTAGGATTGCCCCCTGGGGGCTGATCATACGCAGTGAATGCTGGGACCACAGAGAGTGCCTTACTGCAGAGCAGAAGAAGGTTGAGTGTCCGGTGCGCACACATTGCAGCAGGCATTCTAGAATGTGCATGCATTGCGGCAGATGCTCTGGAATGCGCATGCATTGCGGCAGTAAGACCACACTTGTTTTCAGTAGTCCTCCCGCTCCTGTAGCCATTCTGCAGCAACACGCTTGTGTTGAGTGATTGCCGCAATGCGGGTGCATTCTAGAGCTGGGACACACATTGTGGTATACACTCTAGAATGCATGTGCATGGCGGCAGAAGAGGGTCCCTGTACCTGGTCCCTTACTGTAGAGCAGGTGGAGGTTGAGTGGCCAGTTCACAGGCATTGCGGCAGACACTCTAAAATGTGTGCATTGCGGCAGACGCTCTAAAATGTGTGTGTGCATTGCAGCAGACGCTCTAAAATGTGTGTGTGCATTGCGGCAGACGCACGCTAATGTTCAGTCTCTATGGAGATACATGGTGGTGTAGAAGACATGCCGGGACACCGCATCTCCCGAGCTGCACACCAGGGGGCAGGAATCCACTCACAATGCTGATCTGACATCAAGGAAATCAATAAGAAAGTAAAAGCCATAGATCCCGCTGATGAGCCGGACGTCAGCCATAAACAGCTCGATACTAGGGTGGTCACTATCACTGCCCGCAGCCATGAAGCGGGAAAGGGGGGGGGGGGGGGGAGACACAAATCTGCAGAGGCCCTCACTGTTCCCCACAGTGATAACAGAGGCCCCCACCCCTTGAGGATACAGTCTGCCTCCTTCTCCAGACTCTGACCACAAAGCACATAATAAATAGGAAAGAGACCCAACAAGTAAATGTCAGCACTGAAGCTCCACCGCTTTACCTATAGGTGGCAAGTCCATGGAGTCCGTCTATACTGGGGGTTCACTTACTTGTAGTTTATAATCTCTGCTCATGAAATCCCCTGTCACACACTGGTGCGCTGCAGGGCTTGTGCTTATACATAGAAGCCAATCTGTAGCAAAGCTGCAGTGCAAAGTATGAGGGAGATTCAAAGGAGAGGCCTAAAGGCCGCCAGCCATTGGGAACTGAGCTCGGGGGAGGGACCAAGTATGGTCACAAAAGGGGGGGATCAAGTGCGGGGACAGGAGAGAGCTAAGGGATCAAATAGAGGGGGGGGGGACGGGAAGGGACCAAGCAGGGGGGTATTGAGCATAGGGACAGGAGAAAGAAAAGGGACCAAGTGGGGGGGGGGGAGGGGGGAATAGGGAACAGGAGCAAAAGAGGGACGGGAGGGGCCAAGTACAACAGTGTTGTCTTTCAGATACACAGGCGGCAATCACAGCGATTGCAGACCATCATTTCGGCACATAAGATGGATCCTGGTTATAATGACTAGGGGTCAGGTCCGCTATGGTGAAGGGCAACTCCTGTCATTGAGCTCAGTAAGAATATTTTCTCATCATTCTCACAAAACCCATCACATAACGAGAGAAACATTTTCTGAATTTAAAAACAAAAAAGAAAAAAAAAAAAAAAAAAAAAAAAGAGAAAAGAAAATCATCAAAGCACAAAACCCCAGAATGAGCTGGAAGCAGCGGCATTGTCTGCCGGAGACTGCGGAGCGAGCGCTGAGCCGCAATGTGCCAGCACCAGATGTCGGGATAATTACCGACCTGATCAGCACGGCCATGTCTGAGTCTGCAGAAAAGTCTCCTCCAGAACTGTCTCTCTGCCAAGCCTCCACATCCCGAGGAGATCCGCCGAAGGTGCGAAAAATAGATTGATGGGGAGAACAACTCTCATCATCTACAGACTGACCCAATAAAGGGGAAGACCACCATCCAAAGTATAATACACCTATGTACTGAATTACTGTAATCAGCATAAAGGATTATAGGATTACATTACTGATCCTGAGTTACATCCTGTATTATACTCCAGAGCTGCACTCACTATTCTGCTGGCGGGGTCCCTGTGTACATACATTACTTATCCTGTACTGATCCTGAGTTACATCCTGTATTATACTGCAGAGCTGCACTCACTATTCTGCTGGTGGGGTCCCTGTGTACATACATTACTTATCCTGTACTGATCCTGAGTTACATCCTGTATTATACTGCAGAGCTGCACTCACTATTCTGCTGGTGGGGTCCCTGTGTACATACATTACTTATCCTGTACTGATCCTGAGTTACATCCTGTATTATACTGCAGAGCTGCACTCACTATTCTGCTGAAGCCACTGCATGCTGACATCTGTACAGACCAAGTTCACATTAATCAGTTGCATCCTTTTAATTTCTTTTTTTGTCAGATACTGACCACAACTTATACAAAAAGGCATCAATTGTCATCAGTTTTCTTTTTTTTTTTTTTTTTTTAAATAAAAACCATCAGTTGTCCTGAGTTTCTTCCAACAGTTTTCCCTTCTATTCTATATTCTTGTTATCAATCTTCCATCCATAAAGCTATATATATATATATATATATATATATATATATATAGATATATCTGGCAGGGCACCAGGCGAACGTTTCGCTCTAAAAGCGTTACATGTGGTGCAGATCCATTTCTAGTTATGGGGCAGGTGGCAGCGCAGTCTGTAGACACATCTGAGTGGCAGGTGAGGTCCCGGGGGGCATTCCCTGGGCACATGCTGCTGTGCCGCCATGTAGTGAGTCATGCTCTGGGGACACACGGCAGGAGGCGCAGGCGACAATCACACAGACAAACTAATAATATAACAGAGTCACGACCAGCGCTGCAACCTCACCGACTGCGAACGCAGCTTAGCTGTAACTGGAGTATAACACAGCAAAGCTAAAAAACACAACCCCCCCCCCCCTCCTTCCCCAAACTATTCCTGGTGCTGATCAGTGGAGAGAGAGGGGGGGACCGACCCTCTCACACATAAGGATCAGCAATCATTGTATATACCCAGATCACAGGGGTACAGGGGGGCACCGACCTCACCTCTCACACATAAGGATCTCTATCATTGTATATACCCAGATCAGTACAGGGGGGCACGGGACCTCACCTCTCATACATAAGGATCAGCGATCATTGTATATACCCAGATCACAGGGGTACAGGGGGGCACCTGCCCTCACCTCTCATACATAAGGATCTCTATCATTGTATATACCCAGATCAGTACAGGGGGACACCACCCTCCCCTCTCATACATAAGGCTCTCTATCATTGTATATACCCAGATCAGTACAGGGGCACCAGCCTCACCTCTCATACATAAGGATCCAATCATTGTATATACCCAGATCAGTACAGGGGGGCACCGGCCCTCACCTCTCATACATAAGGATCAGCAATCATTGTATATACCCAGATCAGTACAGGGGGGCACCGACCTCACCTCTCATACATAAGGATCTCTATCATTGTATATACCCAGATCAGTACAGGGGGCACCGACCTCACCTCTCATACATAAGGATCTCTATCATTGTATATACCCAGATCAGTACAGGGGGGCACCGCCTCACCTCTCATACATAAGGATCTCTATCATTGTATATACCCAGATCAGTACAGGGGGCACCAGCCCTCACCTCTCATACATAAGGATCTCTATCATTGTATATACCCAGATCACAGGGGTACAGGGGGGCACCGGCCCTCACCTCTCATACATAAGGATCTCTATCATTGTATATACCCAGATCAGTACAGGGGGGCACCGGCCCTCAACTCTCATACATAAGGATCTCTATCATTGTATATACCCAGATCAGTACAGGGGGCACCAGCCCTCACCTCTCATACATAAGGATCTCTATCATTGTATATACCCGGATCACAAGGGGTACAGGGGGGCACCGGCCCTCACCTCTCATACATAAGGATCTCTATCATTGTATATACCCAGATCAGTACAGGGGGGCACCGGCCCTCACCTCTCATACATAAGGATCTCTATCATTGTATATACCCAGATCACAGTACAGGGGGCACGGCCCTCACCTCTCATACATAAGGATCTCTATCATTGTATATACCCAGATCAGTACAGGGGGCACCGGCCCTCAACTCTCATACATAAGGATCAGCTATCATTGTATATACCCAGATCAGTACAGGGGGGCACCGGCCCTCACCTCTCACACATAGGATCTCTTATCATTGGTATACACCCAGATCACAGGGGTACAGGGAGGCACCGCCTCACCTATCATACATAAGATCTCTATCATTGTATATACCCAGATCAAGGGGTACAGAGGGGGCACCGGGCCTCACCTCTCATACATAAGGAT
This sequence comes from Dendropsophus ebraccatus, assembly GCF_027789765.1. NCBI lineage: Eukaryota > Metazoa > Chordata > Amphibia > Anura > Hylidae > Dendropsophus > Dendropsophus ebraccatus. Next base: position 31,637 of record NW_027208714.1, read on the forward strand.
CTCTATCATTGTATATATCCAGATCAGTACAGGGGGGACCGTGCCTCACCGGTATATACATAAGGACCAGCAATCATTGTATATACCCAGATCAGTACAGGGGGGCACCGACCCTCACCTCTCATACATAAGGATCAGCAATCATTGTACATACAGAGATCAGTAGAGAGGGGGGGCACACCAGCCCTCACTTCTCACACATAAGGATGGTCTATCATTGTATATACCCAGATCAGTACAGGGGGCACAGGCCCTCACCTCTCAGACATAAGGATCAGCTATCATTGTATATACCCAAATCAAAACGGGGGATGGGGGGGGGGGGGGAGATGGGGGGCACCAGCCCTTACACATATGGATCATCTATCGATGTATACAGCCTGGATACATGGACGCTGGGGAATCCGGGTCCCGGCGTCTGCCATCTATGTACGCCGCCTGTAACGCTAACTGTTGTGTAATGATCACTTAGTCTGGCGGACACCGGGCGCTGCGTCTGTATAATCGTGTTTTGGGGCTTTTTTCCAATCTCTGAAGAGGCAGAATATTCCATCCACTTACAAGGAGGAAAAAGCTTTTTTATCCCTCTGCAGATTATCAGATGCCTGGAAAATGATCTAAGCGAAATGAAATTAGACTTAATGCTAAAGCGGAGAGTGGCGTCCGGCCGGACACATAGAGGATGGATCTGACCGCAACCGTACAGCCCTCCGGGGAAAGGGGAGAGGCGAAAACAGCAAAGTCACATGACCAACCGCACCTTGCTTATGGAGCCCGTACAGCCGAGAAATACTGACTGAGTGTATCATACAAGTAATACATCAGTGATGTCATACAGGGGGGGGCTGTGACTACCTCCCACACATGATATACAGGCTGGTTGTCAGCACTAATAGATGAATAGCTGTTCCTGTAGTATAAGGTGTGTGGAGCTCATGTCTGATCACGTCATTATATCAGTGATGTCATACAGGGGTCGGGCTGTAATGACAACGTCATAACATTACTATTATTTTAGATTAGTGATGTCATACAGGCGGTGGGGCTATTCCTGTACAGTACACCCCCCTCTCCTCTCTATACTGAATACACAGTCTGTATGTAATCTGCTGTTTGCCCATCACAGCTCTTATTAAAGTGACAGCTTCCAGATGTTGTTGCACAGCAGAGCCGAGCGCTGGCACAGACGCACCATTAGAGTCCACACTTAATGTAATTGCCGTCCGGCTGTAATCTGGTGAGCGCGTCTCCATCCAGAGCGATCATTACAGCTGATTACATTACAGGCCCAGCGTCTAATTATAGCGAGGACGACAGTGACCGCAGGTGAGACGGGGGCCCCGGGGCGCGGTCTAAAAATATCACACAGCACTAGAGCCAGCACCGAATACAAGACAAACCCAGACCAATCACACCAATGAATGGAGAGCCTGCCTAGTGCAACCCCCCCCCCTCCAAAACCAAACCAGTTCACCCCCTCCCCGACTAGTGCAAATGACTCCTCTAGCCTGACCAGTGTAAACCCCCTCCCCAAGTCCAACCTGTACACTCCCCCTTCCCAAGCCTGACCATTTTCCCCTTCTCAAGCCTGTCCAGTGCACCCCCCTCCCTGAGCCCGAACAGCGCACCCCCTAGCTCCAGTCTGACTATTGAAAACCCCTCCCCGAGCCCAATCAGTGCACCCAACTTCCAAAACGAAACCAGTGCACCCCCCCTTCCTGAACCTGACCAGCGCACCCCACTCCCTAAACCCCACCAGTGCACCCTCCTCCCTCCAGCCCGACTACTGCTAATCCTTCCCAGAGCCCGACCAGTGCACCCCACTCCTCGAGCCCGACCAGTGCACCCCACTCCTCCGAGCCCGACCAGTGCACCCCACTCCTCGAGCCCCGACCAGTGCACCCCACTCCTCGAGCCCGACCAGTGCACCCCACTCTCGAGCCCGACCAGTGCACCCCACTCCTCGAGCCCGACCAGTGCACCCCACTCCTCGAGCCCGACCAGTGCACCCCACTCCTCGAGCCCGAACCAGTGCACCCCACTCCTCGAGCCCGACCAGTGCACCCCACTCCTCGAGCCCGACCAGTGCACCCCACTCCTCGAGCCCGACCGGTGCACCCCACTCCTCGAGCCCGACCAGTGCACCCCACTCCTCGAGCCCGACCAGTGCACCCCACTCCTCGAGCCCGACCAGTGCACCCCCACTCCTCGAGCCCGACCAGTGCACCCCACTCCTCGAGCCCAACCAGTGCACCCCACTCCTCGAGCCCAACAGTGCACCCCACTCCTCGAGCCCGACCAGTGCACCCCACTCCTCGAGCCCGACCAGTGCACCCCACTCCTCGAGCCCGACCAGTGCACCCCACTCCTCGAGCCCGACCAGTGCACCCCACTCCTCGAGCCCGACCAGTGCACCCCACTCCTCGAGCCCAACCAGTGCACCCCACTCCTCGAGCCCGACCAGTGCACCCCACTCCTCGAGCCCGACCAGTGCACCCCACTCCTCGAGCCCGACCAGTGCACCCACTCCTCGAGCCCGACCAGTGCACCCCACTCCTCGAGCCCAACCAGTGCACCCCACTCCTCGAGCCCGACCAGTGCACCCCACTCTCGAGCCCGACCAGTGCACCCCACTCCTCGAGCCCGACCAGTGCACCCCACTCCTCGAGCCCAACCAGTGCACCCCACTCCTCGAGCCCAACCAGTGCACCCCACTCCTCGAGCCCGACCAGTGCACCCCACTCCTCGAGCCCGACCAGTGCACCCCACTCCTCGAGCCCAACCAGTGCACCCCACTCCTCGAGCCCGACCAGTGCACCCCACTCCTCGAGCCCGACCTGTGCACCCCACTCCTCGAGCCCGACCTGTGCACCCCACTCCTCGAGCCCGACCAGTGCACCCCACTCCTCGAGCCCGACCAGTGCACCCCACTCCTCGAGCCCGACCAGTGCACCCCACTCCTCGAGCCCGACCAGTGCACCCCACTCCTCGAGCCGACCAGTGCACCCCACTCCTCGAGCCCGACCAGTGCACCCCACTCCTCGAGGCCGACCAGTGCACCCCACTCCTCGAGGCCGACCAGTGCACCCCACTCCTCGAGGCCGACCAGTGCACCCCACTCCTCGAGGCCGACCAGTGCACCCCACTCCTCGAGCCCGACCAGTGCACCCCACTCCTCGAGCCCGACCAGTGCACCCCACTCCTCGAGCCCGACCAGTGCACCCCACTCCTCGAGCCCGACCAGTGCACCCCACTCCTCGAGCCCGAACAGTGCATCCCCCTTTCCGAGCCTGACCAGTGCACCCCACTCCTTGGGCCCAACCAGTGCACCCACTCCTCGAGCCCAACCAGTGCACCCCACTCCTCGAGCCCAACCAGTGCACCCCACTCCTCGAGCCCAACCAGTGCACCCCACTCCTCGAGCCCAACCAGTGCACCCCACTCCTCGAGCCCAACCAGTGCACCCCACTCTCGAGAGCCGACCAGTGCATCCCCCATTCCTCGAGCCCGACCAGTGCACCCCACTTCTTGCGGCCCAACCAGTGCACCCCACTCCTCGAGCCCAACCAGTGCACCCCACTCCTCGAGCCCGACCAGTGCATCCCCCTTTCCGAGCCTGACCAGTGCACCCCACTCCTCGAGCCCAACCAGTGCATCCCCCTTTCCAGCCTGACCAGTGCACCCCACTCCTTGGGCCCAACCAGTGCACCCCACTCCTCGAGCCCAACCAGTGCACCCCACTCCTCGAGCCCAACCAGTGCACCCACTCCTCGAGCCCAACCAGTGCACCCCACTCCTCGAGCCCAACCAGTGCACCCCACTCCTCGAGCCCAACCAGTGCATCCCCCTTCCGAGCCTGACCAGTGCACCCCACTCCTTGGCCCAACCAGTGCACCACAGCCCGATCAGTGCACCCCCACTCCTCGGGCCCATCCAGTGCACCCCAGCCCGATCAGTGCACCCCCACTCCTCGGGCCCATCCAGTGCACCCAGCCCGATCAGTGCAACCCCACTCCTTAAGCCTGACCAGTGCATCCCCTTCCCGAGCCCAGCTGTGGCTGTGATATTAGACTGTCCGTGTTATATATAGAGTGCTGGATCCACACCTCTCATCCCGGCTAGTGTTGAGTCTATTTGCAGAATGGTTTGGGTTCAGCAACGTTCTCCAAACCCAACACTCGGCATTTGAAAATTGACTCCAGCGTCTGGATGCCGCCCTAGGGTAAAACATGGACACAGCCCATGGGCAGCAAAATAGCAGGCACTGGGGTGCAGAGAACATTGCTGAACCTGAACAGTATACTCAACACTACTCCTGACACCCTATAAACACAGGCATCAGAGGACAGGAGTGCTGTGTAAACACAAAGAGCCGCAGTCACACTACAGGGCACCACCAGGGGACGCTACCCTACAGGGCACCACCAGGGGACGCTACCCTACAGGCACCACCAGGGGGACGCTACCCTACAGGGCCCACCAGGGGGACGCTACCCTACAGGGCACCACCAGGGGGACGCTACCCTACAGGGCACCACCAGGGGGACGCTACCCTACAGGCACCACCAGGGGGACGCTACCCTACAGGCACCACCAGGGGATGCTACCCTACAGGGCGCCACCAGAGGAAGGCAACCCTACAGGGCGCACCAGAGGAAGGCAACCCTACAGGGCGCACCAGAGGAAGGCTACCCTACAGGGCGCCACCAGAGGAGGCTACCCTACAGGGCGCCACCAGAGGAGGCTACCCTACAGGGCGCCACCAGAGGAGGCTACCTACAGGGCGCCACCAGAGGAGGCTACCCTACAGGGCGCCACCAGAGGAGGCTACCCTACAGGGCACCACCAGAGGAGGCTACCCTACAGGGCGCCACAGAGGAGGCTACCCTACAGGGCGCCACAGAGGAGGCTACCCTACAGGGCGCCACCAGAGGAGGCTACCCTACAGGGCGCCACCAGAGGAGGCTACCCTACAGGGCGCCACAGAGGAGGCTACACACAGGGCACACCAGAGGAGGCTACCCTACAGGGACACCAGAGGAGGCTACCCTACAGGGCACCACCAGAGGAGGCTACCCTACAGGGCACCACCAGAGGAGGCACCCTACAGGGCACCACCAGAGGAGGCTACCCTACAGGGCACCACCAGAGGAGGCTACCCTACAGGGCACCACCAGAGGAGGCGACCCTACAGGGCACCACCAGAGGAGGCTACAACACAGGGCACCACCAGAGGAGGCTACAACAAGGGCACCACCAGAGGAGGCTAAACACAGGGCACCACCAGAGGAGGCTACCCTACAGTGCACCACCAGAGGAGGCTACCTACAGGGCACCACCAGAGGAGGCTACACTACAGGGCACCACTAGGGGGATGCTACACTACAGGGCACCACCGGAGGACGCTACCATACAGGGACCACCAGAGGACACTACAGTATAGGGCATCACACGGGATGCTACAATACAGGGCACCACTAGGGGACATCGTTGAAGAACTATCAGGCAGACTTAACCCTCCTGACACAACTGAAAGGGAGGTTGCAACATGGTTACCATGAAAATTGCCTGAAGATCCCATACTAAACTCCCCTCATGCCCTGCCACAGCTGGGGAACACTACTGCACCCGTCAGCCGGGGGCACACTATCCACACGGATTCAATGTCTTCCTCATACTTTCATTTCCTGTCAGGTAAGGCTTAGATACTTTGTGATACCTCCCTCGACCCTTCAGGACATCAGGAAAGCTAAATATGCGTTAACGGCGGCTATATGGGATAGTAGACACAAAAATGGATGATGGGGAGATGAAACACGCGTCTGGCAGCAGTGGCAGCGACTCCATCTCCACCACAACAGGAAATGAAATATTCCGGGAGCAGTGTTATCAGGAGCGCCACATCCTCATCGCCTTAAAGGGCTGGCGCGGGAACCTCGCACCCTGACAGCAGGCGGAGGGTTAACTTGGGGGGATTGTGGGTATTAGAGAATTACCGGAAGACATTAAAGGTTTAAGTGATTAAATGACAATTCATTAACGAGATGTAATCAATGAGACGAGTGAAGCGCCGCAGCAGCCGGGCCCCCGCTGGATCAGCCGCCTAAGCCGCTACTAATCCACAGCCCATGATACTGTGCACTTATGTGCCACCGGGCCCCCCCCTTGCCCAAACAGCGGCCAGCACCAGTATCAAAGCATAATACTGATTGCCCAGACACGTATCTAACCTCCTAGGGTGATACTACCTGCTGAGGTGTGTATCCAATACTGTCATCTGTGAAAGAATGTATCTACATGTGCAATGCTTTAGTCAGAGCTGAGTATCTAATCGTGTGTGATACTGCCAAGCTCTTCAGAAACTGAGATAACGGACTGGAGGTGACCGGAGGATAACACATAACGTAACAGCTGAATAGTGAGTGCAGCTCTGGAGGTGAACAGAGGATAACCCATGTCACATTTGAATAGTGAATGCAGCTCTAGGGGTGGCCAGAGGACAAGGCATGATGTAAATGCAGAATACTGAGTTCAGCTCTGGAGGTGACAGGAGTTTATACTGGATCAGAAGTGCAGCATTACATGTAGAAGACATGCAGGGGGGGGGGGGGGCTATAGTCCACGTTCTATGTTCCATCCCTGCTGACAGGAACTTTCCGTAACGCTTCATATTCCGCTAATGTTTGGAATAAATGAGCCCAGAGCCGAAAATAAAATCTGCTGGTTGGAGTAATGGCGGCTCACGCCGTGCAGGGGGCGCCACGACAATAGAGAGGAGAATTTTCAGCCTGTGTGAGGATAAGACGTCCTCGCATTCTGCATGCAGGTCTCCTGTCGCTCTCCATACAAAGGACGCCATTCCCACGCAGCTCCGATCTGGCAGCACGAGCCGCTTCAACCTGAGCTTTTATGTGGCTAAAATTAACTTCTGTACAGTACAGAAAACACTGTGTACCCGATGCTTGTGACTATTCACCCCCCCCGCACCCCCTGAGATACACACAAAGCACAGTGCCACCAGGGGGCAATGCTGGCCCACTCTGATACTGCTGTCACATCCAGAGCTGCACTCACTACTCTGCTCCTACATGAGGTTTTTACCTCCAGTCACATCCACAGCTGCAATCACTATTCTGATGTCATGTTTCATCCTCCAGAGCTGCCCTCACTATTTTTCTGTCACATCATGTCACTATTCTGCTGTTACATCAGGTCTTCTCCTTTGGTCACCTTCAGAGCGGCACTCAGTATTCTGCAGGGTAGGGCAGGCTACACAACTTTACAATATGCCTGGTGAACAGGAAGTGATACAAGATCGTGTTGACATATAACAAAGTCCAGGAGTGCAGGGAATCTCTGTCCCTCTGCATTGAGGAGGGGGTTAGGGGTTCCCAGGGACAGGTGAGGCACAGGTACTGAAAACAACTTTCTGCATAGAAATTTTAAAAATATTTGCTCTATACCAAGAAAATACTAGAAGGAAAAAGGAAATACTGCAGGTTTATATAAAGAGGAACTGGTCCTACTGGTCCCAACCCTACAAACCAGTCCAACTAGGAAATCCTTCCCTCAGAGGAGTACGCACACCACAGAGAACCCCCCCCCCCCCCCGGAGCGCACACTACAGAGGGCCCCCAGAGGAGAAGAGGAAAGCACATACACCACAGCCCCCCCTGCCTCCGAGGAGCCATCACAACGAAGAGTACCACCCCCAGAGGAGCCAGCACACCATACAGCCCCCCCCCACACACACACAAAGAGGAGCGCACAACACAGCGCACGCACCCCCCCCCCCCATTCCCGAGGAGTGAGCACACCCGTGCAGAGCCTCCCCAGTGGAGCAGTCTCGCATTACCGAGCCCCCCAGAGTGGTCTCATTAGGTCAGAGAGAAGTGACTTCACTGCTGTATAATACACTCACTGGCCACTTTATTAGGTACACCTGTCCAACTGCACGTTACCACTTAATTTCTAATCAGCCAATCACATGGCGGCAACTCAGTGCATTTAGGCATGTAGACATGGTCAAGACAATCTCCTGCAGTTCAAACCGAGCATCAGTATGGGGAAGAAAGGTGATTTGAGTGCCTTTGAACGTGGCATGGTTGTTGGTGCCAGAAGGGCTGGTCTGAGTATTTCAAAACTGCTGATCTACTGGGATCTTCACGCACAACCATCTCTAGGGTTTACAGAGAATGGTCCGAAAAAGAAAAAACATCCAGTGAGCGGCAGTTCTGTGGGCGGAAATGCCTTGTTGATGCCAGAGGTCAGAGGAGAATGGGCAGACTGGTTCGAGCTGATAGAAAGGCAACAGTGACTCAAATAGCCAACCGTTACAACCAAGGTAGGCAGAAGAGCCTCTCTGAACGCACAGTACCTCCAACTTTAAGGCAGATGGGCAGCAGCAGAAGACCACACCGGGTGCCACACAGGAAACTGAGGCCACAATTTGCACAAGCTCATCGAAATTGAACAGTAGAAGATTGGAAAAACGTTGCCTGGTCTGATGAGTCTCGATTTCTGCTGCGACACTCGGATGGTAGGGTCAGAATTTGGCGTCAACAACATGAAAGCATGGATCCATCCTGCCTTGTATCAACGGTTCAGGCTGGTGGTGGTGGTGTCATGGTGTGGGGAATATTTTCTTGGCACTCTTTTGGCCCCTTGGTACCAATTGAGCATCGTTGCAACGCCACAGCCTACCTGAGTATTGTTGCTGACCATGTCCATCCCTTTATGACCACAATGGACCCAACATCTGATGGCTACTTTCAGCAGGATAATGAGCCATGTCATAAAGCTAGAATCATCTCAGACTGGTTTCTTGAACATGACAATGAGTTCACTGTACTCAAATGGCCTCCACAGTCACCAGATCTCAATCCAATAGAGCATCTTTGGGATGTGGTGGAACGGGAGATTCGTATCATGGATGTGCAGCCGACAAATCTGCGGCAACTGTGTGATGCCATCATGTCAATATGGACCAAAATCTCTGAGGAAGCTTCCAGCACCTTGTTGTATCTATGCCACCAAGAATTGAGGCAGTTCTGAAGGCAAAAGGGGGGTCCAACCCGTTACTAGCATGGTGTACCTAATAAGTGGCCGGTGAGTGTATTACTGATATGAGGAGAGCAGTGATGTCACTTCCTGTACAATATAACTGATATCTGGAGGGCAGTGATGTCACTTCCTGTATAATATAACTGATATCTGGAGCAGTGAGGTCACCTCCTGTATAAATAACTGATATCTGGAGAGCAGTCAGCAGTAATGTCACTTCCTGTATAATATAACTGATATCTGGAGGGCAGTCAGGTCACTTTCCGTATAAATGATATCTGGAGAGCAGTGATGTCACTTCCAGTATAATATAACTGATATCTGGAGGGCAGTGATGTCACTTCCTGTATAATATAACTGATATCTGAGAGCAGTGATGTCACCTCCAGTATAATATAACTGATATCTGGAAAACAGTGATGTCACTTCCTGTATAATATAACTGATATCTGGAGGGCAGTGATGTCACTGCTGTATAATATAACTGATATTTGGAGGGCAGTGATGTCACTTCCTGTATAATATAACTGATATCTGAAGGCAGTGATGTCACTTCCTGTATAATAAACTGATATCTGAAGGGCAGTGATGTCACCTCCTGTATAATATGACTGATATCTGGAGAGCAGTGATGTCACTTCCTGTATAATATAACTGATATCTGGGGAGCAGTGATGTCACTGCTGTATAATATAACTGATATCTGGAGAGCAGTGATGTCACTTCCTGTATAATATAACGGATATCTGGAGAGCAGTGATGTCACTTCCTGTATAATATAACTGATATCTGGAGGGCAGTAATGTCACTGCTGTATAATATAACTGATATCTGGAGGGCAGTGATGTCACTTGCTGTATAATATAACTGATATCTGGAGGGCAGTGATGTCTGTGCGGTGGTGGGTAAGGACTGCCAGGCACTGATTGCAGGGTGATAGTATTGCACATGGCAGTGCCCGGCTCCTCTCAGCACTGAGTGCCATACTTCATTCTCCTCCATAAGGTAAACAAGGCTAAGTGTCTGCTCTTCCTGCAGAAGTGAGGTAGACACAGGGCACAGGAGGGGGCACCACCGGCAGCGGTAGAAATCATGTAGAGACATCCAGCACGGACAGTAGTAACAAGACCTGATGAGATGTGAGACCCCCGACCACAGACCCCTATCCCATCCAGCCACACTTAAAGGGTTAATCCCTATCATGGCAGAGTCTAGTGTTCTCTGGCATTCAGGGGCATCAGCTGTACGCACCGATCCCTTAATCCCCTCTGAATACTGTAGTGTCCCGAGATGCCCAGATGCCACGTCCAGAGAGATGGGAGCCAGTAGGGAACTACAACCCCTAACAGACAGGGAAGAGATCGCACCACTATGGGAGCAACACATCCATCCATCCCAGCATAGTGGGGAGAGACATGCTGACACTGGTGTCAGGGCTGTTGGGCACTGGGAAGTAACGCAGCACTGGGTACAACAGTAGTGTGTGATCAGACAGTGGGATCAGTTCCCTCCTTGTGTGTGATCAGACGGTGGGATCAGCTCCCTCCTGTGTGTGATCAGACGGTGGGATCAGCTCCCTCCTGTGTGTGATCAGACGGTGGGATCAGCTCCCTCCTGTGTGTGATCAGACGGTGGGATCAGCTCCCTCCTGTGTGTGATCAGACGGTGGGATCAGCTCCCTCCTGTGTGTGATCAGACGGTGGGATCAGCTCCCTCCTGTGTGTGATCAGACGGTGGGATCAGCTCCCTCCTGTGTGTGATCAGACGGTGGGATCAGCTCCCTCCTGTGTGTGATCAGACGGTGGGATCAGCTCCCTCCTGTGTGTGATCAGACGGTGGGATCAGCTCCCTCCTGTGTGTGATCAGACGGTGGGATCAGCTCCCTCCTGTGTGTGATCAGACGGTGGGATCAGCTCCCTCCTGTGTGTGATCAGACGGTGGGATCAGCTCCCTCCTGTGTGTGATCAGACGGGGGGTCAGCTCCCTCCTGTGTGTGATCAGACGGTGGGATCAGCTCCCTCCTGTGTGTGATCAGACGGTGGGATCAGCTCCCTCCTGTGTGTGATCAGACTGTGGGATCAGCTCCCTCCTGTGTGTGATCAGACGGTGGGATCAGCTCCCTCCTGTGTATGATCACATGGTGGGATCAGCTCCCTCCTGTGTGTGTTCAGACGGTGGGATCAGCTCCCTCCTGTGTATGATCACATAGTGGGATCAGCTCCCTCCTGTGTGTGATCAGACGGTGGGGTCAGCTCCCTCCTGTGTATGATCACATAGTGGGATCAGCTCCCTCCTGTGTATGACCAGTTCCCTAATGTGTATGATCGGATGGTGGGATCAGCTCCTTCCTATGTATGATCAGACTATAGATCATGTACTGATCACTATATACACACACACACACACGTGTGAATGGCCGTGTATGTGCACACACATGTACAGTGTATGATCAGGACACCACAGCCCCTCTGATCGCACATCTGTCATGTTTTATGTTCCCTGAAAGCAGAAAATGAGATGCGATTGGCTGCGTCCAGCACTAATGTCTGATCTTCTCCATCAAAGTAAAGCCGGTTAGGCCGGGATTACAGGGAATTGTTGATATACATCAGAAAATGCGCAGGGCTGGGAGGTCGGAGGGGGCATACTCACAGGATATTGTGCGGAGGCTACAGAAGTGACAGTGAGAGGAGGAGACGGGGGGAGAGGCAAGAAGGATACAGGGGGAGAGAGGGTGGAGGGGACGGGGAGAGGGGAGGGGACGGGGAGAGGGGAGGGGACGGGGAGAGGGGAGGGGACGGGGAGAGGGGGAGGAGACGGGGAGAGGGGAGGAGACGGGGAGAGGGGAGGAGACGGGGAGAGGGGAGGAGACGGGGAGAGGGGAGGAGACGGGGGAAAGGCGAGAAGGATACAGGGGGAGAGATGGGGTGGAGGGGACGGGGGAGAGGGGAGGACGGGGAAGAGGCCAGAAGGATACAGGGGGAGAGGACGATGGGGAGGAGGGGACGGGGAGAGGGGAGGAGACGGGAGAGGGGAGGAGAGAAGGATACAGGGGGAGAGATGAGAAGGAGGGAAACGATGGGATGGGAAGAGAAGGGGAAAGGAAGAGGAGAGGAGGAAAAAAAGGAGGAGATAAGGAGTAGAGGAGGAGGAGATGAGAAATGGAGACAAGGAGGAGATGGGGAGTGGAGAGAAGAGGCAGCAGTGAGAAATGATTTATTCCCCCACATTCAGCTTTTGGTGCTTCATCAGTATAGAAATTGTTTTCGTGGAGTTTCCCAGAACCTGCAAGAAAGGGGGGCACACAGACGAGACGGGAAAGGTGATAGGGGACCCTCGGCACTTCATGCGGTCACCCGGCGGACCCTCGGCACTTCATGCGGTCACCCGGCGGACCCTCGGCACTTCATGCGGTCACCCGGCGGACCCTCGGCACTTCATGCGGTCACCCGGCGGACCCTCGGCACTTCATGCGGTCACCCGGCGGACCCTCGGCACTTCATGCGGTCACCCGGCGGACCCTCGGCACTTCATGCGGTCACCCGGCGGACCCTCGGCACTTCATGCGGTCACCCCAGGGATCTCTGGTACCTTATGCGGTCCTGCTCATTATGCTCATGGTATGAGGGTGGCAGAAAGGGACGTACAGATTTATCATCCACTAAGATTCTACGGCTTTGGGGAGCAATATGGCGGCCAGCCAGCACGGATCCCCAGACCGGCAGGACTAGTGACACAGCGGCTCGTGATCACACACTGTTAAGTGTGTACAACCTGTAATTCACTCCAAGTGTGTGAAACAATGAGCGCCGCTCCGGGGGACGTGACAACATGTTGGCAAGAGGAGACATGTAAAAAAGAAGGCAAAACAGTAGAGCACGGCTGCCAGGAGATGTGCCCGGCCCTGCCCCTGGGGCCACTCCCTGCCGCACAGCCACATTCCTGGGGGCCGAGGACGGGCAGTCACAGAGAAGTGGCCTCTGCTCTACTGGTCGGGAGATTCCTCAGTTGTGCTCAGCCTGTCTTCCTGGTTCCTGGGGCTCTATACTCACATAATACTGACCAGAGGGTACTATTCACATAACAGCCTGCACCCCAGCCCTCTATAATAAAAGGGTTATATACTGACCACTAGGGGCGCTGCTGGAGACCAGACATAGCGTGCAGCCCCAGCCCTCTATAATAACAGGGGGTTATACATGACCACTAGGGGCGCTGCTGCTGGAGAGCACACATAGCCTGCAGGGCCAGCCCTCTATAATAACAGGGGTTATACACTGACCACTAGGGGCGCTGCTGGAGACCAGACATAGCTGCAGCCCCAGCCCTCTATAATAACAGGGGTTATACACTGACCACTAGGGGCGCTGCTGGAGACCACACATAGCCTGCTGCCCAGGCCTTTATAATAACAGGGGTTATACACTGACCACTAGGGGCGCTGCTGGAGACCACACATAGCCTGCAGCCCCAGCCCTCTATAATAACAGGGGTTATACACTGACCACTAGGGGCGCTGCTGGAGACCACACATAGCCTGCAGCCCCAGCCCTCTATAATAACAGGGGTTATACACTGACCACTAGGGGCGCTGCTGGAGATCACACATAGCCTGCAGGGCCAGCCCTCTATAATAACAGGGGTTATACACTGACCACTAGGGCGCTGCTGGAGACCACACATAGCCTGCTGCCCAGGCCCTTATAATGGCAGGTGTTATACACTGACCACTAGGAGCGCTGCAGCAAATCACACAACAGTCTGCAGCTCTCTAAAATGACAGGTGATATAACACGACCGCTAGGGGAGCTCCTAAACATTACACCCCTGAACTCTCTACAGATTTGCAGAACATCACTCTGTCCTCTCTACCTCCTGACACATCCACAGTGATGTATCCTGCAGATTATTGCACCACTAAGCTCTGCAGACCATCGCTCCACACACTGACCAGACTGTTAGTACTGGGTGATGCTTTATTGCTACACATTACGTACGGTTAGACGCGGCGACGCCATAAAAGGGAAGACGTGAGACCATTGCTTGGATTACAGAGAAAACACACTCAGGAGATGTAAACTCCAGGGGCCCCATGACGCTGTCGGAGAGCTCAGGGCCACGGAGAGGAGTGACCACCATAATCAGAGCAACAGTGAGGATGCTGCCCAGTAACTGCAGATATAGAGCCTAAACCGGCCTTGGCAGGAGAGGTGCGAGCTCTGCTGTATCTAGAGCGCTTGTGCTGTCTTAGCTGTACAGTGTATCAGCAGATTATTCCTGCACTGATACAATGTAACAGACCGTCAGTACAATACAGAGCTGTGACCTGCTGTATCTAGCCTGATGCACTGTAACAAACCTCAGCACAGTAAAGAGATGTGAGTTGCTGCATCTACATGGATACACTGACACAAACTCTCAGGCCAAATATCTATTATAGGTGGGGGGTCCACATGCACTCTGTATATCTATGATAGGGGAGGGTCCCCGTTATATAATGTCCACCCCGTATATCTATGATAGGGGAGGGTCTCCGCTATATAATGTCCGCTTTGTATATCTATGATAGGGGAGGGTCCCCGCTATATAATGTCGGCTCTGTATATCTATGATAGGGGAGGGTCTCCGCTATATAATGTCGGCTCTGTATATCTATGATAGAGGAGGGTCCACATCCACCAGGGTCCCCGTTATATAATGTCCACCCTGTATATCTATGATAGGGGAGGGTCCACATCCACCAGGGTCCCCGCTATATAATGTCGGCTCTGTATATCTATGATAGGGGGGGTCCACATCCACCAGGGTCCCCATTATATAATGTCCACCCTGTATATCTATGATAGGGGAGGGTCCACATCCACCAGGGGCCCCGCTATTTAATGCCCGCTCTATATCTATGATAGGGGAGGGTCTCAGCTATATAATGTCGGCTCTGTATATCTATGATAGGCGAGGGTCCACATCCACCAGGGTCCCCGTTATATAATGTCCACCCTGTATATCTATGATAGGGGAGGGTCCACATCCACCAGGGGCCCGCTATGTAATGCCCGCTCTATATCTATGATAGGGGAGGGTCTCAGCTATATAATGTCTGCTCTGTATATCTATGATAGGGGAGGGTCTCAGCTATATAATGCCTGCTGTATATCTATGATAGGGGAGGGTCTCAGCTATATAATGCCCGCTCTGTATATCTATGATAGGGGAGGGTCCACATTATATAATGTCCCCCTGTATATCTATGACAGGGGAGGGTCCACATCCACCAGGGTCCCCGCTATATAATGCCTGCTGTATATCTATGATAGGGGAGGGTCACATCCACCAGGGGCCCCGCTATTTAATGCCCGCTCTGTATATCTATGATAGGGGAGGGTCTCAGCTATATAATGCCCGCTCTGTATATATAGATAGGGGAGGGTCTCAGCTATATAATGCCCGCCCTCTGTATATCTATGATAGGGGAGGGTCTCAGCTATATAATGTCCACCCTGTATATCTATGATAGGGGAGGGTCCACATCCACCAGGGGCCCGCTATATAATGCCTGCTGTATATCTATGATAGGGGAGGGTTGACATCCACCAGGCCCCGCTAAATAACGCCCGCCCTGTATACGATCAGGGTGTAAAACAGTCCAGCTCAGGGGGATCCCACAGATATGGAGACCCGGTATACTGTATGTCACTGCCTCTGCAGCAGGTAGACAGAGGAGTCCCTCCTGTACATGGCCCCCATAGCGTGACTCCTATAGACACATGACTGAGCCGCTTATGAATTCATCTCTAACCAAATCATGCATGGGGAATTGTTGATCCCCTCATCAGCCGCAGACGGGTGACTCCTGCCATCAGCTCTAGGGGGATGCCCCCACACAAGACAATGGGGGAGTTGTACCACACTGACTTAGGGTCCTATATACGGGCCGATGAAGGCCCGATCAATACTGTAAATGAGCGTCGATCTGCTAGATTGGCGCTTGTTTACTGGGCCTATTACGCAGCCTAATAATCGTTTAGCAAGGGCTGCACGGACATTAGTGATGTCCGTGCAGCCCTTGCCCAAACAGTTAATACTTCACCTGTCCACACTCTTCTGAGCTCTGTATCTGTCCTGGCACCGCACACTGTGGCTTCAGAGCGGCCTGTCTGAGCGGACAGGCCATGGCGGCCCGGACCAGTGAACGGCTGAGCGCCTGTCAGCTCAGACAGCGCAGCGCATGGTGTCAGGACACATACAGGGAGCATAGACAGATTTAGACAATCATCAGCGTGCACTGCTATTACACATGGACTGGCCGCCGGGGGCTGCACCGAGACTGGCCGCCGGGGGCTGCACAGAGACTGGGCCAATTTGTATTTCCTTCATATTCAGGACCTCTGCTTCCTGACTGGAATCCTGGCTGGAATCCTGAAGTAATGCATCTTGTAAAGCTGAAGGTTTGCGTCAATAGAATCCAGCATAGACAATACAGGACTAATAGAGAAAAACATCAGCCTAGTAGTAGAGTGAGCTTACTGCACTGATACACTGTAACAAACCAT
>NW_027208715.1:0-48232 GCF_027789765.1 Dendropsophus ebraccatus
AACACACAGTGATGTCAACAGTACAGGGATAATACACACAGTGATGTAACAGTAAAGGGATATAATACACACAGTGATGTCACAGTACAGGGATAATACACACAGTGATGTCACAGTACAGGGATAATACAGAGTGAGGTCACAGTACAGGGATAATACACACAGTGATGTCACAGTACAGGGATAATACAGAGTGAGGTCACAGTACAGGGATAATACACACAGTAATGTCACAGTACAGGGATAATACACACAGTGATGTCACAGTACAGAGATAATACATACAGTGATGTCACAGTACAGGGGGGATAATACACACAGTGATGTCACAGTACAGGGGGGATAATACACACAGTGATGTCACAGTACAGGGGGGATAATACACACAGTGATGTCACAGTACAGGGATATAATACACACAGTGATGTCACAGTACAGGGATATAATACACACAGTGATGTCACAGTATAGGGATACTACACACAGTGATGTCACAGTACAGGGGGGATAATACACACAGTGATGTCACAGTATAGGGATACTACACATCTAAGCCTGCCATCCTTATAGTGCTGCCCATGGATGACACTATCAGCAGGCAACCCTTCAGCATATTCTGCACTAATGGACGTGGACTGTACTAACGTCCGATTGTATCTATAAGTCTCCCGGCCCCATTGTAGCAGCATTAAGCAATGTGTTAGTCAACCGTGAATAAACTAGAACTTTCCACTTGCTATAAATTATTCCCCAACACTTACCTTGTACAATGATCCAGGTTATACAGAGGGCACATTACACTGGTCTGCAGCAGTATATAGTGCCCGCCCGTATGTATCCAGCTATATCTGTGCAGTGGGGGGTTTCCCATTATCTTCTGACATTTAATCATTGTTTTCATACATTTGTATTTCTAAGAAGACGTTGAAGAATCAGGAAGCTTTTACCAAAGATAAAATCTCTGATTCTCGTTCTAAAACAAATACAGATCTAGCAGTAAGAAGTTTCCTGCATAAGAACTGCCCTGGTGTGACCTGGAGGGGGGGGATTATAAGGTCACCTGATAATTGGGGCTCTTCTGTACCAGACTATATGAGTATCAGGGCAGTCTCTGACTACACACAGTTTGCTTGTAGTCTGTTACCATGGAGACTGTGGTTTTTAGAACACTATTTGTTTTAGTTTACTTTCCCTCTCACTTGGGCTCTAGTCGTCCAGTACAGGGTCAATTCACACTGCATAAGGAATCTAAGTGGAAAGTATAAGTCGGGCGTACGTCACCATATAGCGGTACATTAGCATGTGCTATTCACAGTAACACGTGTGAACCCAGCCTGGATTTAGCCTAATCCTGACGGCTGTGTCATCTACAGTTCATTCTCATTGTATATATCCCTCAGAAGAATAATTATAGTGATTTTCACCACTGTACTGAACATTTTAGACAGAGAGATCCCTGTATTGTGCAATGACCCATCCCCCGGTTATACGCACACGACCTCTCAATCTCAACACAACAAAGACACAATTTGTGAATATTCCTGGACACAAACTACATGACTACGCCAGTCATACGGCACAACATGTACACGACTACGCCAGTCAGGGGATAGGAGCTGTACACGACTAAGCCAGTCACAGGCTACAAGTTGCTACACGACTACGCCAGTCACAGGACACGAGCTGCACACGACTACGCCAGTCACAGGACACGAGCTGCACACGACTATGCCAGTCACAGGACACGAGCTGCACACGACTACGCCAGTCACAGGACACGAGCTGCACACGACTACGCCAGTCACAGGACACGAGCTGCACACGACTACGCCAGTCACAGGAACCCTGCTTTTCTGTTTTGTAACCATTCCTTGCCAATAGATCTTTACAATTTTTCTTAAGCAATTATACAAGCCTCGGAGTAACGGTTGCCGCCTGCTGTCCGTCATCTATGTGGCTAGTAGATAAGACTCTTTAGTAAGAGCCTAAAAACAAAACAACCCCAGAACAATACATAATAACCTACACAGCAATCCGAACAAATGTAATGAATGTAATCTGATCTCACGGCAACAATAAACAATAGGGGAGACAATCCCAGCGGTCTCTGTCACCCACAGCAATCAGGTCAGCCATAGATTATATAACTATTAAAGAAGATGGCAGTAGTAATGGGTGACCCCCTCTGCTGCCACTAATGGCTGTGTCCGGAACTGCAGGCCTGCACAAGCTCCTGGTTTCAACACTGTTACATATGACTAGCACTGCAACATGAGCAATACTGACCCTCCTGAAGTCTATTCTAATGCATATGAGCACTGTGACTAGAACTCATAAGTCTATGGAACTTGTCTCTGACAACGGGCCCGGGAGCCGAAGCATATAACCACCCCGCTTCTCTCCACGCTCATTCTGATGATCATTTGGGTCCCTGAACAATCAGTTATAATGGATTTCAGCTCATGCAGGGAGACAGATTGCAGCAAGCTGGGGAGGTTAAGCACAAAACTGTGCTTCTTCTCCTGGCCTGCTCCAGAGACAAATCAGAAGATCAGTCAACAGCTTCATGCTGACTGTTTCCATAAAGAAGTGGAATAAATAAATAAAAAAAAAAAAAGGAAAACCATGAAATTATAGGTCTTTAAAATGTATTACCGATATATATATAGATATATATATATATAGATATATAGATATAGATATATATATATAGATATATATATATATAGATATGCGTGTGCGTGCGTGCCAAGTGTGCATACACTGTGTCCTGAAAGCAAGCCGGCAGAAGAGAGACGTCTAATACGAGTGACGTCCAGCAGTAATAACTAATGCGATACTTTAGTATAATCTGTAACTACGCGGCTCAGAAGTAATGGCAGATAATTACTAGACACTAATACAGGCCGCTAGTCGCACATCACCAGCAACGTGGCGGCCACTAGCGGACGGCGCTGTCGGCCTCTTGGCCGTTGAGGCAATAATCAGAGTTTTACATTTTCTAAATCTTATTTTTCTTCTGTCTGGAAAAATGTGTCCAATGCTCGAAAATGCAAAAAAAAACTAATTAAGGGATCTATAAACCGGTGTATCTAATCTATAAACCATGGATGTATCTAATCCACATTGTGTATACATGAAGAAGAAAGCAATAGGCGCTGCATGCACAGGAGAGGGGGCCACAACCCCCGGTACACAGGACGCACGCTCACCTGATGGGGTGGTACTGTATTAGGCACCACACTATTGAGTGGGATTGCAGCCCGCTAACTTTCAATAACCCGACCAGGAGTCCCGCTGGCAAAATTATCACATAGAAAAAGTGGAACACTGGGCTTTCCTGGTGCGATCCATCTGGCCCAGGAGGAGTCGGATGTCTAGATAACTGGGTTTCCTTAATGTTACCAGACACAGACTTTTTTTGCATTCCGTTACGCGTTTCAAGGAGGTCACCACATTGATTCCTGATGAAGAGGAGCGTGACCTCCTCGAAACACGTAGTGGAATGCAAATAAAGACCCTTTTACACCAGAACGTAAAGTCCGCGTCCAGTAACATTGAGGAAACCCAGTGATCCAGACATCAGACTCCTGGGCCAGACTGACCGCACCAAGAAAGCCACAGAGTGCTCCACTTTTTCATTGTGCTAATAAACACTGTGTAAGAGAGAGACACGCAGTGTGCTACTATAAAGGAGCCCCCCGAACCCCTGACCACTCCTGAATATAAAGGGAATGCAGGAAGGGGAGGTGCAGCATTTGACTGAACAGAGAGGGTCTCTCCCATAGGCCTAAATAGAGAGAACCATGGTGGAGAGTGGAGCACTGAAAGAGGCCTCAATCTCACAAGGAGCGGGCAAGCCAATCAAAGGCGGGAGAAAAGCCGGAGAAGTCTGCGGGGAACGCCGGCAGGTAACGTATTAGCTTGTTTAAAGCCCGGCCGATGATGGGTTAAGTTGGCAGTGGCTACATTGTTGCATCGGGATGACAATCCACAGGGAGAATGCAGAGTGATTGGACATAACTGCACCGCACATTGCAGCGGATTCTGCAGCAATGCGGTAAGTGTGAAAGTAGTCTAAGGAGGTATCCAAATGTTGACAGGATTTGCCACAGATGTGTGATGAAGCAGGCTCCTCCATACAATCCGACACGTCTGCAGCAGCCGCAGCCAAAGAAAAGCCCCACACATGCCCAACCAGCTGAAAGGTGGATAAGGACACAAATACTATACATACCCATATGCCATATACATAAATAAAACCACGACCCCAAATAACCCCGGCCCTATACCCGGCTGAGGGGCGACGTCTGCACAGAACGCTCCCTTTGTCCCCGGTAATAAGAAGCCGCAGTGTCCTCCATCACACTCCCATCCTCTGGGGGTACGCCAGCCCTGGCCGCCTTCCACTCTCACAGAGACGCACGGCCGAGCTGAAGGCTAACAAGAGCCGATTCATAGTGCATGAAAGTTCTCGCCTCAGCCGGAGAAACCTCTATTCCATTTATCAGTATGAGGGAGTCTCTCAGCGGCCTCAGACTCACAGGAGCTCGGACGCCCCAAAGAATGAAGGCTGGGTTCTCCCCTATAGAAACATAACGGCAGCGGGAGCTCAGCCTGAAGATATTGTTTCAGCCATTACTAATACTGTATATTGGTCGCTGACTACTCAGGTCTAACACAGGCTCACAGCTGAACGGACGGAGATGACCCTGATGTCACTGCCAGCACACGGCCAACCTGATGCGGCAACCAGAAGTCTCACAGGGATTACAGTCTATACAGGAAGCATATATACAGGAATATATACAGGCAGCAGATTACAGATACAGGTTCGGACTAGTAGTAAAGATTCGGCACCATTTGGCTGATAGGAGCAGTGGGAGAATACAGCCGTGTATCCAGAAAGAGTGTGGTCTGTGCGATGTACTGCAGGGAATGGGCTACAATATCCCACACAGCAGGTGGGTGTATATATGGGGGTGTACATACGCCATGCAAACAATGAAGAGGCCACAGTGCTCGTCCAAGGGCCACATCAGCAGGAGCGCAGAGTCCTCCACCCCTCTCCATGGTCAATCCAAATTGATCTCAAAAAATCCCTTTAACTCTACGCAGAAGATCTCGTGCTCCGTAAAGTAAAACATGAACTCCCAAGTTTAAATGGACACTGTCACTTTAAAGTAACTTTTGCTATGTCCTTAAGCAGGGATGGGGAACGTGCGGCCCCCCCCCAGCTGTTACAGAATTACAATCCTTATCACGTCTGGGAATTGGTGTTTTACACCAGCTGGAGGGCGGCATGTTCCCCATCCCTGTCAGAGCCGGACTGATCAGTACAGTGGGCGGCTGACACTTCACTCCCCGGCCTGCTCGATTTGCTCTCATTCCTGGATTCACACGTCGGTAGTGCAGCCGCAGCCGTCACTATGAACGTGCATCAGCAGAGCTCCAGGCTTCACACAGCACGCATTGACATAGCGATCTGGGTCACAAATCCCAATCTGCACTACAACATGTGCTTTTTTTTTTTTTTTTTGCGTGTCACAGATCGCGGCCCTGTACACACAGAGATCTATGAACGGGGGTCACTGAAAAACAGCAGTCCTACAGACGTGTGAATAAGGCCTAAGTAGCAAGAGAGACAAAGCAGCAAGCCAGAGAGTAAAGCGCACTGCTCAGCGTTTCTCACGATTCAATTGAACGATGTCTGAACACAAAGATCCTGACTGATCAAAACGTCTGACACAGCGACATGAAACCGGGATCGAAAAATATTAAAGGGGGAGTTCAGCAAAATAACATTTCTTTCAAATCAACTATTGCCAGAAATTTGTAATTTACTTCTAGTAAAATAAATCTCCAGCCTTCCAATGCTGATCAGCTGCTGTATGTCCTGCAGGAAGTGGTGTATTCTCTCCAGTCTGACACAGTGCTCTCTGCTGCCACCTCTGTCCATGTCAGGAACTGTCCAGAGCAGGAGAGGTTTTCTGTTTCAATATATTTTATTGATTTTTTTCCATATATTATTGCATACATAGCAGGTTTTGCAAAAAGGAATAATATTTTCAACACATTATATAGTTAAAGTATAAAGAAAGGCAAATAAAAGTAAACAAAAGTAAACAATCACAATATGACATATTCAGGCAATAAGTGTCTTTAGGTGATATTCATAAAAATATGGTAAGTCTGCATGTATTGCGTTCATACACACAGATATCCTATATTCATAAACAAATAATAAACAAATGGTAAAACTATTAGAAAAGTATTAAGGTGAAAAGATTGGACTTGACGTCCATGGTGACCACATCTCTCTAAATTTGACGATAGTATTGTTGCCATATGCTATAGCCTCCTCGTATTTATAAGATCTGTTTATTTCCTGTACCAGCTCAGTTTTGGATGGTATATCAGGTGTTTTCCAACGTCTAGTAATTAGTAATTTAGCTATTGTTATGAGCAGGCAGAATAGTAATCTGTGTTGAGGTACAATATTTTGTATTCCCAGAAATAACATCACTAGCTGTGGTGTGATAGGCATTGGATATCTGAAAATTTCGTGGATTATGTCTGAAACTTCTGACCAGTACTTAGTCACGAGAGGGCAACTCCATATAACATGTATTAAAGACCCTTCATTACCACAATTCCTCCAACATATTTGCGAGGAAGAGGGGAACATTTTGTGGAGTTTCAAAGGGGTGTAATACCATTGTAGTCTGGTTTTAATGCTATTCTCCATATGTGAGACACAATGGAGGGCTTTATGGCAGGAGAGGTTTTCTATGGGGATTTGCTGCTGCTCTGGACAGTTCCTGACATGGACAGAGGTGGCAGCAGAGAGCACTGTGTCAGACTGGAGAGAATACACCACTTCCTGCAGGACATATAGCAGCTGATAAGTACTGGAAGACGAGAGATTTTTTACTAAAACGAAAATTACAAATATCTGGCACTTGCTGGGAACAGTTGATTTAAAAGATTTTTTTTTTTAACTCCCCCCTCTAAGATCCTAAATATCCTGCGGTTTCTTACAATTCATGAAGACGTTCCGGTCATACCATGGTCGCAATACCATCGTCTACATGAAACATCTGTGCCACTTCCGGTTCCGGCGCAGGGATGTGAGGACGTGCGGGACGCAGCTCCTCCAGACCACCTCATTACACCCGCATATATAGCGACGTTACTGGCCGAATTAGGGGATAAATACCTCTGGGAGAACCTTCACACGGTATAGCGTGCCCACGAATGGATCGATTCGTGTTGAGAGTCCCTGCCGGCCCGGCCCTGAGCGTGATGGACGCGGCCTCCCCTGCTCACAAAATGGCGGACGCCACGAGCACAGATGCCCTCGCGCAGACCGGACCGAGGGTTACAGACCTGGCGGACATGCCGGAGCAGACAGGTACGCCTGACACAGACTATGTTCTGTTATCACAGGACTCTCAAATCTCTCTCCAGCATGATTTGGAAGCTGTGCCACAAGCCTCCATGATCCCTATTAACTACAAACATTTGGCTATAGCGGTAGCCGACCGTCTGGCGCCTTGATAAACCTTATTCATATCCTATATCCTCTGCTCTTCCTTTTGGCCCTTCCTCCCCCCCCCCCTACCTTTTCCCTTCCTTTCTCCCTCCTCCTGTCCCCTTCCCATCCCCATTCCCTTCCCCCCCTTCCCCACCCTCCACCCCTCCCTGTCTTCCTCCTTCCCCTCTCCTTCCCTGCCCCTCTCTTCCCCCCTATATCCCCCCTTATTCCCCCAGGCTCATCTCATATCTATGAGGATTTTGGTTTGGAGGATCGCTTCTCCCCCTGAAAAAGGAAGTTGAGAGCGCCTCATTGCTTGGCCAGAGGTCCTGCACTGGCCATTTCGCCACCTGTTGGCGCTGTTTTCTTTTTTGGTTATAATGCTGGTTTGTTTTGTTATGCTTTATTTTATTTCAATTTAGTTTTTGTAGGTGCATCTCCCATGTGCGACCCCAGGAATGGCTACAAGGCTTCGGTGATCGTAATATTGTGCATTGTAAATCACAAGAAACGCTTCCGAGGTAGCTCTCTTTCATCTTTTTATGCGTATTATCTCATGGAACATTAAGGGGCTGCGCTCCCCCAATAAGCGCTTAATGGTATTGCGTCATCTTAAGAAGCTGAAAGGTGACATCGTCCTGCTTCAGGAATGCCATCTGACTCAGGACGATTTCTCCAGAATGAAAAAAATGTGGGTAGGGGAGGTTTATGGATCCCCCTCATTGGATAGGAGGGCAGGAGTGATCACGTTGCTACACAGGAACCTCTCATGCAGGGTTCTGAGCTCGTCTCATGATGCTGTGGGACGGATCCATAACCTGGTTCTGGAAACTCCATGTGGCACCTTTAGTATATACAATATATATGCCCCTAATGATGACAATGCGGCCTTTTTCTCATCTCTAGAGTCTCAATTACTGACGGATGCCTCCCCCTATAAGTAGTGGGTGGAGATTTTAACTCAGTGGTCCACCCTCAGGCCGACAGATCATCAGGACACTCCCCACTAGTACCACACAAGTGTCTGCTAGAGACAGAGCGCTACCCCCACTGTTGTCCCATACTGATCTGATTGATCCTTGGAGGTCACATAACCCAGTGGAACGAGAGTACACTTTTTACTCGGCCCCGAGGTCTACATGGTCTCACATAGATTTCCTCTTTACTTCCCAATCCCTGTTCCCAAAAGTGATGCAAACATCCATTGAACAAATGGTGATATCAGATCACTCCCCGATATCAATCTCCTTGGCTGAAACATTCCCCAAGGGGACTGATATTCTGTGGCGGTTCCCTGTATCTTTTAGCAAAGATGAGAACTTTGCCTCCCTTCTTAAGGGATGGTGGCTTACCTACTGTACAGATAATGCAGCACACAGGGATAATATAACTTTATTTTGGGACACGGCCAAAGCTGTACTACGGGGCCATATAATTGCATATACTACGGCCAAAAAAAGGAAAAGCGATGGAGAACTTTACAAAGCTAGTGAACATTTGCGTGAATGCTATGATTGTTTTTTGCAGACCCCCACTTTACTGAATAAAGAAGCTTGGACCCAAGCCAAAACGCCAGTTCGACGAATGGGCTGCGCAGAGAGAGGACCTATATAGATCAGAAATGGAAGCCACGCTACACAAATTCGGTACAAGGCGGGGTAAACTACTTGCCAATCTGGTTAGAGTCCGTGGGGCGACTCATCACATTACAGCCCTCCGCGACTCCCATGATCGACTTCTTGCCAGCCCAAAAGCTATTAGCGACCACCTAGCCCTCTATTTTTCACAGCTGTACTCAGACCCTGACAAACCCCCGCCATCTGACACCCTTCTCCAAAAAGTTTCCCTCCCTCATGTTACCCCTGATCAATTAGACATGCTCAATGCCCCTATCTCTCCTCAGTTAGTTTTAGATACAATTAAACACCTTAAATCCTCTAAAGCCCCAGGACCCGATGGTTACTCTGGGGAGTTCTTTAAATACTAGGTGACCAATTAGCCACCCCCCTGTCCGAGCTATTTAGTGGGCTCTATCTGACAAGGGTTTACCCCCCTCAGCGGACATGTCTTACATAAAACTCTTACCCAAGCCAGGTAAGGACCCCCTACTCCCAGGTTCATATCGCCCTATATCCCTTATAAACGTGGATACTAAGATTCTGACGAAGATTATGGCTGACCGCCTCTCCACTATTATGCCGTCCCTAATATCAGAGGAGCAAGTGGGATTTATCAGGGGCCGGTCCGCCGTCACTAACATTAGGACGGTATTGGCTGTTCTGGACAGAGTGCACCTCCGTCCTCAGCCAGGGGACCATCCTACCTTAGTTACGCTCGACGCCGAGAAGGCATTCGACAATGTCCGATGGCCCTGGCTGGGGATGGTGTTAGACGCATTTGGGATCTCGGGAGCCTTTAGAACCTTATTATCTCACGTTTATTCCTCCCCAAAGGCGCGAATCTACACGCCAGGATTTCTTTCCCCGGTTGTCCATTTACACAAAGGAACCCGACAGGGCTGCCCGCTATCACCCCTTCTTTTTGATCTAGCCCTTGAACCACTGGCCAGATACCTTACCTCTGGGGCGGTGTTCTCCGGTATTCCCGTGGGCAAGGGGGCGGTAAGGGCAGCCCTGTTTGCGGATGACATCATCCTTTTTTCTAATGACCCTGTTACTGACATTCCCAAAATCGTGCAGGTTCTGCAGGACTTCGGTGGTTATTCTGGATACAGGGTAAACGCTGGTAAGTCGGAAATGCTCCCCCTTTTCCACCCTTCTAAAGCTCTGGCAAGGGACCTTTCAAACCTGGGTCTTACCATTGCTAAATCTACTCTGACGTATCTGGGTATAAAGATAGGAAAAAAACCCCACTCTTTATATAATCTTAATTACCCCCCTCTGTTTGCGAAACTTAGATCAGACCTATATAGGTGGCACTCACTTCCTCTCTCACTATTGGGCAGGTGTCATTTAGTCAAGATGTCAGGTTTCTCTAAACTCCTTTACCCACTACAAACTATACCTATGCTTCTCAGACACAAAGATGTCCTTTCTTTACAATCTACTTTTACTAGGTTCATTTGGGCTGGCAAGAAGCCGAGGATTGCCCTCTCTAAGCTTATGTTACCTAAGGGAGAAGGGGGGGTCAACTTCCCCAATATACGGGGTTTATAACCTAGCATGCCTCTTTAGACACATACTGGATTGGCAACATGGTACCACCTCTCACTCCACACACATCTGGAGAGACAACTGTCCAACCCGTGGGATCTTATGGCAGTCTTACACGGTCCTCTCTCTGCGCTCCCCCCAGAAGTGAAACACTCTGTGGTCATACGTGATACTATATTGGCGTGGAAGCAGATCCGGCGGTCTTTCCATAGGCCGTTTCAATGCTCTAAACACTTTCCCCTGTGGAACGTGCCGGACTTCCCATCAGGCGATAACAGTGAGCTCTTGTCTCGATGGAAGACTAAGGGGATTAAGGTCCTGGGAGACTTGCTTCACCCATCTGAACGCCGTTGGCTCACATTGTCAGAACTTAGGGATTCATTTCAGATATCATCCACTGACTTCCTCTCCTACTGCCAAATTAAATCATACTTTACCTCCAGGCTCCGTGACATGGCATCGGAGTCGCCCCCAAATGATTTTGATGCCCTGTTACTGAGCCCTCCGGGTAACTCTATTTCTCTTCTCTATAAGAAACTATTCCCACACCTGCTACCAGCTTCTGGCTCATCCCCTGATAAATATTGGAGCAAAGTACTAAATACTCCTAATATGACTAAACTATTCAGACGGCCTGGTTGCCTCCGTAAGCGTATCATAAATGAACAATGGAGGGAAACACATCTCAAACTCATACATAATGCCATCTATGCATTTACTTTTCCTCCATCCATATTGCTTCCGGAACGCAAACCAGCCTGCCCAAAATGTGATACCCCAAAACTGATCTGTTCCATGGCATTTGGAACTGTCCCCGTCTGGAGGCGTACTGGAGGGAGGTGTCAAACCTCGTTTGCAGGGTCACTTCTTTCAAATGCCGTGCTAACTCCAATGGAAGCATTGTTCCATATTAGTCTGAACCCTGAGGTTTCGGGCGAGCCCTATTCATACCTCCCTGCATTAGCTCATTATATTATAATGATGGCCAAGCTCAGTATACTAAAAGAATGGATAAAACCCACCTTACCAAATCTATCCTCAGTGATAGAGAGACTACAACATCTTTTTTATGTGGAACGCAGACTGGCCTTGAGAGACAAAGACAAACTAACTGAACCGCTCTTCTGTAGATGGAAGATCTTCATTGTAGCGTTCTTCTCTCAATCAGAGATCCAATTCATAATGCGACCCTTTATACAATCTACATGGTACCTTACGGAAGATGTGAAGGGATCTCTAGGCACCCTTAAATACCAACGACCGGATAATGAACCCTGATTGATCTTTCTGTCTAAACTTATCTCTCCCCTCCCTCTGGTACGCTCATCCTACTATTGGTTACCTAAAATTAATTGGTGCAGGATATGGTGATATTTCCCTCTTACCAACTCCATTGCCTTCTTTGATCGTAGCCTTTGCTAACAGGTCTCCAGGACACTCGCACATGGGAATGCTGTTGATATGTTATTAAGTTTGACTTTCATTATATTTTATTTTATTCACTTTATTTTTTCTCTTTTGTTTTGTTTTGGTTTTGATTTTGTGCCATATATTCGCCGTGGGCCACTCGGCCGAGAGGTCCCGGCTGAGATATGTCTTTGCTATGTTCCTAATTTTGTCATACTCATGCATTATGCCACTGGGGTTACAGTATAATGTTTTGTATACCTTACCATTGTTCTTAACTGGCCCCTGATAGATACCTTCTTGGCATTTAATCAGCCTGTCATTTACAATGTATATCTGTAAACTTTGAATAAAATATCTTTCAAAAAAAAAAAAAAAGAAACATCTGTGCCACAAGTGCAAGATTGTCAACCGATATCGGCGACATTGACTGCGAATGCAAATAGATATTAAAATGTTACATTTCTGCCCAATGGATTTCTAGTCATCACTGAGCCATTATACAAGTCTTATAATTACAGGGTAGGACCTGGGGATACAAGCCTTCCTTAAAGACCATTGCTTTAGTAATCCAGCAGTTAAAAGGAAAGTCCGGCGAAAATTTTTATTATTGTATTGTTCCTCTAAAGTTATACAAATCCCTAAAGTACACTTATTACAGGAAATATGTATAAAGTGCTTTCTTCCCTGCACTTACTGCTGCATCAAGGCTTCACTTCTTGGATAACATGGTGATGTCACTTCCTGGATAACATGGTGATGTCACTTCCTGGATAACACGGTGACGTCACTTCCTGGATAACATAGTGATGTCACTTCCTGGATAACATGGTGATGTCACTTCCTGAATAACATGGTGATGTCACTTCCTGGATAACATGGTGAGGATGATGGCAGGAGGACACTGAGGGACACAGGGCAATGTAGGGACACTGAGCCACAGCCGCACAGCTCTGGGAGTCGGGTTGTGACATCACCATGTTATTCAGGAAGTGAAGCCTTGATGCAGTAAGTGCAGGGTTTTTTCCCTTTATAAGTATTTCCTGTAATAGGTGTATATTGGGGATTTGTATAACTTTTGGGGGCAATACAATACTTAAATAAAATTTTTCTACGGACTTCTCCTTTAACATATACGACCACATAACACATGAAACCAACTCATAGACAACAGGGTGGACAATGGAAACCATCAGTAATGCTATAACATCCAGGGCCGTCATCAGTAATATAGGGACTTACAGAATCCTCGGGGGGTTTCTGGATCTTTCCCCAGTCGACAGAAGGACCTTTTTCTTGCAGGAACCGATGAAACAACTTCTGGAAGCCTTCCAAGTCTTTCTTTGTATGCTGCCGGGAAGAAAACGTATGAACATTAACGGAGCAATGAGACAAAGCAAAGTTATTACAATCAGATGTGCACCACGTACATATATATAAAGGAGTATACATGGGCGTTATAAATGGGAATGTTTGCCGCGTCGTAGGGCGTCGTGTAAACGGGCTTGTTGTGTAAACGGGCTTGTCAAGAGTTATTGATCACAGCGGGTCTCACTGCTGACACCGCCTCTGGTCAGGAGATATAGCTAGATCCCTGTACTGTTTTTCTCCCCCATGGATCTAATCCCTCCCAGGTTTCCGCTCTGCACTGTGACCCTGCGGTTGCCATACAACAGTGCACACACTTTCCCCCAATCTCCCTCATTTACAGGCACAGCGGAGGCCAGCTGCCAGTACTTGGAGACTGCAGATGAGCTGAGCATGGCTGACCACCTTAGTGGGTCATAACTAAGGACAGCAGGCTGTCAAAACAATGCCAGACCATGGGGGATTAGTAAGACTATATTCAGAACTGATAATATTATATACATATTGGCAATACGGCCCATAGAGAATGAATGGGGGGGGGGATGTTGGCAGCTTTATTCACGCGGTGGGACCATTTTTCTCCATTCTCAT
Source organism: Dendropsophus ebraccatus (assembly GCF_027789765.1). Taxonomy (NCBI): domain Eukaryota; kingdom Metazoa; phylum Chordata; class Amphibia; order Anura; family Hylidae; genus Dendropsophus; species Dendropsophus ebraccatus. The sequence goes on from NW_027208715.1 coordinate 14,077, forward strand.
GATAAGGGGGGGGGGGTCCTAGGGGTCAGGTCACACCTTTAAGAAATGAATAAGAACTGGGATTCCAGCATATCCAGCAGGAATAGCACAGAGTCTCTAACACAGGATCTTGGCTCGTTGCCATTATATGACGTGCAGCATGTATGTGTATTGTGGCCGTACAGTGCAGGTCTATACTATCACGGTGGTCGTGGACACAGCATAGCCATAGAGGAGCGCGGTGGCCATCACCAGGCTGGATGTAGAGCTGTGCGGTGTCCTGGTAATCCCGGCCTGGGGTTACACATTAACCAGGAGACTCCCGGCACGCTTTCATTACACCGCCACTCATTTAGTCCCCGTCACAATCCTGTTTGCTTTGTAAGTCACAAATGGCTGCAATCCGTAATATATTGTGACTATACACTGCAGAACCATCCGGCTTCTATAGAGAATGAGACTGCTGCCCTATATAATAGCAGGAGTCAGGAGGGATCTTATATAGGTCAGGTAATGCATTATAACCAGTATCATACATTGCAGCAGAACCATGACTCAGTGATCCCCTATGGCAGGGAGTCTACGGGGCGGCTTATGGGAGCCACCCTGAGCCCCCACACTAGGCAGTAAGACCATTATGTAATACAGGAAACCTGCAGCCCTCCAGCTGCTGCCATAGCTTCGGCTGCCCAGGCATGATGGGAAGTGTAGCTTTGCACCAGCTGGAGGGTGGAAGGTTCCCCGTCCCCGATTTAACAGGGATAATATGTGTCACCCTGATTTTTACTGATTAGAGTCAGAATTTCTTTTTCTTTTCCCTCTATCGATTATTATGGGGTCAGCCATATTGCCTACGTCAATGCTCTGCTCTGTTACCTGCATTTAAAGATTTACAGCAGCTACAGGCACATAGGAAACAACAGACTGGAGGGGATTTATTGACTTCTATGAGATAGTTTTCTAGCCATGCTCTGTAACCTGTGCAGATGTCACTATAAATGGGAGGAATTGCGGCCACCATCTATTGTGAATGGTCTAGTCCAGTCTTATCTATATACTGGTGTCACCATTCACTGTAACCCTGTCTGTGATGATGAGGGCAGAATGCTGAGGGGCTCTTTGCAGAACAGGAAGTATCAGCTTCTTATTGGTTTAGTGGCCACAGTGGAACGGCCATACACTCAATTTCAACCGTGTGTGAGCATAGCCTTTCTGTGTTTTCAATCCACTCCTAGTTTTGGTTGCAAAATACTGAGCAAAAATACTGTGTGGGGACATCGCCCTAATCTGTTTTCAGTAGGTTATGAACTTCTTTTAAATCAGATCAACTGGTGTCAAAAAGTTATACAAATCTGTAATTTACTTATTTAAAAATCTCCAGTCTTCCCATACTTATCAGCTGCTGTATGTCCTGCAGGAAGTGGTGTATTCTTTCCAGTCTGACACAGTGCTCTCTGCTGCCACCTCTGTCAGGAACTGTCTAGAGCAGGAGAGGTTTTCTATGGGGATTTGCTGCTGCTCTGGACAGTTCCTGACATGGACAGAGGTGGCAGCAGAGAGCACTGTGTCAGACTGGAGAGAATACACCACTTCCTGCAAGACATACAACAGCTGATAAGTACTGGAAGATTGGAGATTTTTTTTTTTGTAAACCAGCTGATTTGAAAGAAAAACAAACATTTTCGCTGGAGTTCCCCTTTAAATAATATTGTATTCTTACCACCGTGATTCATTAGGGTTTTACCATAGAAATTCTAGAAGTTTCACAGAACAAGTGATGAACTTCCTACCACATCATAATAGGTTCATAGAGTATTCGGTGCGGCTGCTGCTCCTCTAAGGGTCACAGGACCTTACTGGCCAATTTCCTGGAGCGAGGACGACTCAATGTGTCACTACTGTATCGGCCCTTCATATGTCCCAGTGAGGCCGCCGTGCAGGGACAGACGCTTCTCACAAAATAAGCCTTGTCCTGTAAGGATACTAATACACGGGCCGATGGGGGCCCGATAACAGTAAACAAGCGCTGATCTGCTAGATTGGCGCTCGTTTTCTGGACCTATTACACGGCCCGATTATCGTTTAACAAGGGCTGCATGGAAATTGTTACCGATGTCCTTGCAGCCCTTGCTTAAACTGTATACATTACCTATCCATGCTGCAGGGCTCCTCTTGCTCTCTGCTTCTGCCCAGGTCCCTTGCGCTGCAGCTCCAGAGTGACCTGTCTCATCTGACAGGCTGCTCAGCCAATCACTGGCCGCGGCGGTCCTGGCCACTGATTAGCTGAACGGCCTGTCAGATGAGACAGGTCACTCTGGAGCTGCAGCGCAAGGGACCTGGGGAAAAGCAGAGAGCAAGAGGAGCCCTGCAGCATGGATAGGTAATGTATACAGTTTGGAAATCGTCAGCCGCCGCCTGCGCACCGCTGTAACACGTAGCAATGGCGGGCGGTGCCCACCAATTATAGGTCCAAACCTATTCCAAAGATGGCTACAAAGATGGTGGTAAGTGGCCAGCCCAGCGCTCTGGAAACAGGGGCGCTATAAGAAATTAATAATAAAAGCATAAAGGTTCTAAGTTATCTGTTTCCCTGAGGCGTGTACCTCTAATTCAGATTCCGGGGCTGTAGACAGGATCTTCTCCAGGTCCAACTTCATAGCCTCCTCCAGCTCCTCTCTGATGGCTTCCTGAAACTGCGACATCCCTCCGCCAGACATCGCCTTACTCAAATCTGACAGAAAAAGAAAAAAAAAAATCAGCAACTACAAAGAAGATTGCAAAAAAACTAAATTGACAAATACAACTCACACAATACAGATAGTGTGTCTGCCGCACTTAATGATCTGTGAAAAAGGAGACACTTACAAAAACCTGCTTAAAGGGGCCATCCACAACTCATGCCAGAGATTTGTTATTTACTTCTAATAAAAAACCTTCCGGTACTTCTCAGCTGCCGTTTGTGCTGCCAGGAAGTGGTGTATTCTTTCCAGTCTGACACAGTTCTCTCTGCTGCCACATCTGTCCATGTCAGGAACTGTCTGGGGATTTGCTGCTGCTCTGGACAGTTCCTGACATGGACAGAGGTGGCAGCAGAGAGCACTGTGTCAGACTGGAAATACACCACTTCCTGCAGGACATACAGCAGCTGATAAGTACTGGAAGACTGGAGATTTTTAATCGAAGACCATTACAATTTTTGTTTTAGTGAAGAACTCCTTTAATTTTAAGGAATTAATCCTGCGTGAAGAGGAATTTAATGAGGCTGATGGGCTATAAAACATTACAGACAAATGCCATGAAAGCGTCTGAAAAGGGTCACAAGACTCAGAGTCACACATTGGTCACGCACCGGTCACACATCGGTCACGCACGAGCTGATCTCAACAACAGGAAACAGATCCTATCCAGCCACATTGTATGATGACAAAGCGTTCGTCCAGCCGCACTTATACAGCCCGACAATCAGAGCGCCATCTTCCTGGTAAAGGAGCAGGCGGTGACGTGGACCGGATCGTGCTGACCGCGGAGTCACCGACTCCCTCCGAAACCCATCACCTCCGACCAATCCCACCTGTGAGGTCTATGGAGGGGGAGAGAGAAGGAGGCTCTAGTGTTATGTTACCCCAGAGCTGCATTCACACTTTACACTGCTCAGTACTGCTCTATAAATGTAATTGATGCTGCTGTGGATGTGATAGCAATAATAGGGTGCAGGACCCCGATGTGCAGGATATGGGGACATCATTGCATCTAGGCCCAACGACAACAGAAAACTAGAAAATTACTTTGAAGACTACATCAGAAAAGTGTCTCCGAACCCTCCAATAGCCAATGTAAGGTCCCTATTCCACAGTAACGATAATCGGCCGGATCGGCCCAATTTGGCCCGATTCGGCCGATTATCGTTCGGTGAAATAGAGAGAACGATCAGCCGATGATCGTGTCATCGGCTGATCGCTCATTTAGGGCCAGACCTAAAATCATCGTTCCCCCACCGCGCATCGCTACGGTTGAATAGCGGTGCACGGCGGGCGACTGACGATTTGAGAAGAAACAGCAGCAGCATCATCATACATTACCTGGCTGCAGGGCTTCTTCTCCGCGCTGTCTTCATCCCCAGGTCCCGCGCCCTCTATCTTTTGAATGGCCGGTCAGCTGACGGAGCGCTCAGCCAATCACAGGCCGGGACCGCCGCGGCCTGTGATTGGCTGAGTGTGGCCTGTCAGCTGACCGGCCATTCAGAAGATAGAGCGCGGGGGACCCGGGGAGGAGACGGAGCGGAGGACAAGCCCTGCAGCCAGGTAATGTATGATGCTGCAAGGACATCGCTCAACGATCATTGGGCCGTGGAATAGGCCCAGTAAACGAGCGGCGATCTAGCAGATCGCCGCTCGTTTACATCGTGCTCGGCCCGTGGAATAGGACCCTAAGAGTCAGGAGTCAACTGACTGTGCATGTCAGGAACTGTTCAGAGCAGGAGAGGTGGCAGCAGAGAGCACCGAGTCAGACTGGAGAGAATACACCACTTCCTGCAGGACATACAGCAGCTGATAAGTACTGGAAGAATAAAAATTTTAAATAGAAATAAATTATTAAATCTATATAACTTTCTGAAACCAATTGATTTGAAAGAAAAAGATTTCCGTTGGATGATCCCTTTAAGTATTAACCTCTTTCCTTCACAATGTAGCTGGAGGACATCAAGAAATACCCAGTGACCAGTGTAGGAGCCAAGACAACATCTAAGGAATCCCCCGGGGCCTGAGAACCGGAATCCCCAGACATTCCAGCCAAGCCGTCATCCGGGAGGCCTATGGTGCTCTGTATACACCATCCCCGGTGCTCCGACTGCTCTGTATACACCATCCCCGGTGCTCCGACTGCTCTGTATACACCATCCCCGGTGCTCTGTATACACCATCCCCGGTGCTCTGTATACAGCATCCCCGGTGCTCTGTATACACCATCCCCGGTGCTCTGTATACACCATCCCCGGTGCTCTGTATACACCATCCCCGGTGCTCTGTATACACCATCCCCGGTGCTCTGTATACACCATCCCCGGTGCTCTGCTCTGTATACACCATCCCCGGTGCCCTGCTCTGTATACACCATCCCCGGTGCTCTGACTGCTCTAATGGCTCCCATCCTGTCCGCACCTCAACTCACCTCTGGGGAATAGAAAACACCCTAATTAAAGGGATTTATTCTAATAAATAAAGTTTAGTAATGAAATAATGGACGTCACTAGGTAAAAGAAATTAGCAGTCTTGTTGCGGTACTATATCGCTTGCGGTGGTTATGAGCATGGTTAATCTGAGGTCGTTATTGGTGACCTTACTGCGATTAACCCTTCCAGCATTACAGAGTGCAGATACAGCCGGCCAGGGACTTGATTACATTATCCATCTTAGAAGGGACATAGATTTCTGTGTCTTCAGCAGAAAGCAGCAGCTTAGAACTGGGGGAATGAGATTGAATAGATAATAGCAAGTATGGAAGAATTGTTGGTCTTAAGGAGGGGGGGGGGAATTCACCATGTATTTTATCTACTGGATAACCCATTTAAGCATAGCAGGAAAAATTCGAGAGAAACTGGTGCCAGGACGATTGCCAGCATTCCCAGTAGGGTGAGGAGAGATGCCAGCATTCCCAGTAGGGTGAGGAGAGATGCCAGCATTCCCAGTAGGGTGAGGAGAGATGCCAGCATTCCCAGTAGGGTGAGGAGAGATGCCAGCATTCCCAGTAGGGTGAGGACTGATGCCAGCATTCCCAGTAGGGTGAGGACTGATGCCAGCATTCCCAGTAGGGTGAGGACTGATGCCAGCATTCCCAGTAGGGTGAGGACTGATGCCAGCATTCCCAGTAGGGTGAGGACTGATGCCAGCATTCCCAGTAGGGTGAGGAGAGATGCCAGCATTCCCAGTAGGGTGAGGAGAGATGCCAGCATTCCCAGTAGGGTGAGGAGAGATGCCAGCATTCCCAGTAGGGTGAGGAGAGATGCCAGCATTCCCAGTAGGGTGAGGAGAGATGCCAGCATTCCCAGTAGGGTGAGGAGAGATGCCAGCATTCCCAGTAGGGTGAGGAGAGATGTCAGCATTCCCAGTAGGGTGAGGACTGATGCCAGCATTCCCAGTAGGGTGAGGACTGATGCCAGCATTCCCAGTAGGGTGAGGACTGATGCCAGCATTCCCAGTAGGGTGAGGACTGATGCCAGCATTCCCAGTAGGGTGAGGACTGATGCCAGCATTCCCAGTAGGGTGAGGACTGATGCCAGCATTCCCAGTAGGGTGAGGACTGATGCCAGCATTCCCAGTAGGGTGAGGACTGATGCCAGCATTCCCAGTAGGGTGAGGAGAGATGCCAGCATTCCCAGTAGGGTGAGGAGAGATGCCAGCATTCCCAGTAGGGTGAGGAGAGATGCCAGCATTCCCAGTAGGGTGAGGAGAGATGCCAGCATTCCCAGTAGGGTGAGGACTGATGCCAGCATTCCCAGTAGGGTGAGGACTGATGCCAGCATTCCCAGTAGGGTGAGGACTGATGCCAGCATTCCCAGTAGGGTGAGGACTGATGCCAGCATTCCCAGTAGGGTGAGGACTGATGCCAGCATTCCCAGTAGGGTGAGGAGAGATGCCAGCATTCCCAGTAGGGTGAGGACTGATGCCAGCATTCCCAGTAGGGTGAGGAGAGATGCCAGCATTCCCAGTAGGGTGAGGACTGATGCCAGCATTCCCAGTAGGGTGAGGACTGATGCCAGCATTCCCAGTAGGGTGAGGACTGATGCCAGCATTCCCAGTAGGGTGAGGACTGATGCCAGCATTCCCAGTAGGGTGAGGAGAGATGCCAGCATTCCCAGTAGGGTCGTTGCCGGCATCAAGCATGTAGGCCGTATTGCTGAGCTGGTGGTGAGAAGGCATCTTACCACATCTTCCTGTTTGGTTTTCATTAGGATGAGAAGGAATATATTATTGTATCGGGTCCGGAAAGACAGCTGTATGTGAACGCAGCCTGATTCACGGACAGAAGATGCCGGCCGGCTCACACAACCGCAGCGCATACTGCCAAGAAGGACGGGATCGGCTGACCACAGTATCAATAACATTTGTAATGAAAACCTCAACTGAGGGTTCTGGAAATCCTTCTGGTTAAACATGTGATCAGGGCGGCCATCTCCGTCTATCATCCTACCCGTGACTTGGTGACTGCTTCACCCACCATGACTTGTATCATCCTATGTATAAAAGATGGCCAGACTATTGCAGCAATGAAGCACTTTAAGTCGCCTTTTGTCTCCAACCCTTTCCCTATAGATTGTAAGCTCTTGTGATCAGGACCCTCTCCCCCCGCTTGTCTACAGACTGAGCAATCTGCCTGTTACAGTCCAGTCCAAGTTGTAAGGATTAGGAATACACTGCCCATAGACTCCTATATACCACTACATTAGCGCTGTGTGATTTTCTAGCAGCACGCACCTTTGGATGCAGTACAGTATTAAAAGGGATATTGCACTCATGGCCATGGTGAGACTAACAATTCCTTCCATACCTGTTATTCAGTCTCCTCAACCCAGTTCTCAGCTGCTGCTTTCTGCTGAAGACACAAAAATATGTGTGTGAGCTTTTCTCTCTGTCTCTCCCCCCTCCCTTCTGAGACAGCTGATGTAAACAAGTCCCTGATTGGCTGTATCTGCAACATTGTAGCTTCTTTGTAATGCTGAGAGGGTTAATTACAGTGAGGTCATCAGCAACTTGACTTCAGATTGACCCTCCCAGCATTACAAAGTTATTACAATGTTGTAGATACAGACAGTCAGGGACTTGTTTACATTAGCTGTCTCAGAAGGGAGGGGGGAGGAGGGGGAGACAGAGAGAGAAGCTCACACACAGATTTTTGTGTTTTCAACAGAAAGCAGCAGCTCAGAACTGGGGGAAGGAGACTGAATAGATAAAAAAACAAGTATGGAAGGAATTGTTAGTCTCACCATGGGCAGCAAAATATCAAAAGTTATGTTGGAATACCCCTTTACACAGGTATTGTACCTTAGAAGAATGGAATACATGGAGGAACCATATTGCGGCACACAAGTCGGAGAGAGAAATAACTGAGGAGATAAAACAAACCCCTTACCCACTTACCACAAGCCTGCCCCTTTGAGCTGACGGGCAGGACGATCTAGTCTAACAACATTCTCTGTGTGTTTTATTACATTAACCGCTACAGAATTGCTGCATTTACAGCCAATACCCCATGTACAGGGCACGCAGTCACTTTTACATCCCGTCCACACATCAGCCATTAGGAATCCCCCAGGAGTCATGTACTATGTAAGTGTAATGCATGTGTGTCTGGTCCGGGACGCTAAAGCCCCCGAGTGGCTGGAGGCCCGGCTGTAACAGGAGAGGACTTATAAGCACTTCTACCCAGACGCACTTTATTTGACTTTGCAACAGTTTAATAGAGAACAGATCCTCTGTGTGTCGGCTCCATAGAGGAGAGCGCGGACAGAAGACTACGGGCAACAACACCATAATAAATCTAATAACTAAGGGGAATCTGTCACTATATATCCTGCTCACAGATGAAGAGCGATGGAGACATGGAACAATACTGCTCGCTCAGCTGTTTGTTATAAAATTAGGTTTTTATTCTAAGGAAGGAAAAAATAGGCTGGACTGAGCTCCAGCATGCATGCCTCCTCCTTCCCTGTATGATGGACAGTATTTGGTTTACAGCACTGATCCTTGTACCTCAATCATGCGGGGCAGGGAGATGTGCATCTTGGGCTTAAAGGGGTTATCGACTACCTGTTCAATAACCCCCTCCTCTTCCTGGAGACTAACAATCTGCTCTATACGTATTATCTTCTCACTCTCCACCCCGCAGTTCTGAGACTACAGCTGTTTCTTCAAGACGAAGAAGAAGAAGAAGATGGAAAAAAAAAAAAAAAAAAAAAAAAAGAGGGTCCCTGTTCAGTCGTCTCTGCTCTCTGTGATGCCGGGAGGGATAATCACAGTGAGGTCATCAGCAACTTGACCAGCATCACAGAGCGTAGAGACAGCCGGCTAGAGACGCAGTTTACAAGAGTGTCGCTGAAAGATGCAGGGAAGAGGGAGTTCAGAGCTCACACACTGTTTCCTGTGTCTTCAGCATAAAGCAGCAGACTCAGAACTAGGGGAAGGAGACTAATAAGATAACAACAAGTATGGAGCAGATTGTTAGTCTACAGGAAGGAGGATCATTCAAAACATATATATATTAAACATAGAAGATTGTTGACAGAATAAGCCCCCTGCTCCATCTAGTCGGCCCTTTTAGTATTTCCTCTCTTATTATCTTAGGATAGATATATGTATACACCAGGCAGGTTACATTTATTTATTGTGGATTTACCTACCACATCTGCTGGAAGTTTCCTCCAAGCATCTACTACTCTTTTAGTAAAGTAGTATTTTCTCACATTACTTTTGATCTTTCCCCCCAGTAACCTCTCACTGTCTTCTCCTGTTCTCGTGCTCCGTTGCTTATTAAAACCCTTCCCTCCTGAACCTTATGTAGGCCTTTAACATATATAAAGGTTTCCATCATGTCCTCCCTTTCCCTTCTTCCTACTGTAACATATATAAAGGTTTCCATCATGTCCCCCCTTTCCCTTCTTCCTCCTGTAACATATATAAAGGTTTCCATCATGTCCTCCCTTTCCCTTCTTCCTACTGTAACATATATAAAGGTTTCCATCATGTCCCCCCTTTCCCTTCTTCCTACTGTAACATATATAAAGGTTTCCATCATGTCCTCCCTTTCCCTTCTTCCTCCTGTAACATATATAAAGGTTTCCATCATGTCCTCCCTTTCCCTTCTTCCTCCTGTAACATATATAAAGGTTTCCATCATGTCCTCCCTTTCCCTTCTTTCCTCCTGTAACAAATATAAAGGTTTCCATCATCTCCCTACCTTTCCCTTCTTCCTCCGGTAACATATATAAATGTTTCCATCATGTCCTCCTTTCCCTTCTTCCTCCAGTAACATATATAAAGGTTTCCATCATCTCCTCCTTTCCCTTCTTCCTCCTGTAACATCTATAAAGGTTTCCATCATCTCCTCCTTTCCCTTCTTCCTCCTGTAACATCTATAAAGGTTTCCATCATGTCCTCCCTTTCCCTTCTTCCTACTGTAACATATATAAAGGTTTCCATCATGTCCCCCCTTTCCCTTCTTCCTACTGTAACATATATAAAGGTTTCCATCATGTCCTCCCTTTCCCTTCTTCCTCCTGTAACATATATAAAGGTTTCCATCATGTCCTCCCTTTCCCTTCTTCCTCCTGTAACATATATAAAGGTTTCCATCATGTCCTCCCTTTCCCTTCTTTCCTCCTGTAACAAATATAAAGGTTTCCATCATCTCCCTACCTTTCCCTTCTTCCTCCTGTAACATATATAAAGGTTTCCATCATCTCCTCCTTTCCCTTCTTCCTCCTGTAACATCTATAAAGGTTTCCCTCATGTGATCCCTTTCTTTGCTTTCCTTCAGACTAAACAGCTTAGAAAGAAAACATGATTTTATAACTCTGCAAGAATCAATGAGCCAAGTGACAGGTGATCTGCTATCAGGCAGTGTCTTCAGCTCTAACCATGATATAGAGCCGACAGACTAAGGGCCCTATTCCACTGGACGATTATCGTTCAGATTATCGTTAAATCGTTCGAATCTAAACGATAATCGTTCGGTTGAAATGCAGTAACGATTAACGACCGAACGAGAAATCGTTGATCGCTTTATAAGACCTGGACCTATTTTTATCGTTGCTCGTTCGCAAAACTTTCGCAAATCGTTCGCATTGAATAAGACATCGTTCGGTCGTTCGCAATAGATACGAACGCAATAGCGAATAAATACGGAAGAGGAAACGATCGCAATTACGATCATAAGTAACGATTATCGTTCCATGGAAATGAGTGAACGTTTTCAGGTCTTTCGCAATAGCGGTCGTTTGAGATCGGTAATCGTTAACGATTATGCTAACGATAATCGTCCGGTGGAATAGGGCCCTTAGTCACAAGTTCCCAACTAATAAAGAATATGGAGCAGAATAAATTTACTCCAGCCCTGAAAAGTCACAGCTTAGCGCATCCTATAAAAAGAAAAATATCCCACCATAGCGCAGAGATGGATGGTGTACTAACAGAGAGGTAACAGGGTAATTCCCTACTGCTATATTAAGAGTAACTATGTCCTCATAGGTTTATACTGGCTGGGACATCATCTGTCTCAGAAGGGAAGGGGGGCGGAGGGGGAGACAGAGAAAAGCTCACACACAGATTTTTGTGTCTTCAGCAGAAAGCAGCAGCTGAGAACTGGGGAAAGGAGACTGAATAGATAACAAGTATGGAAGGAATTTTTAGTCTCCCCATGAACAACAACATACCAAGAGTGAAATTCCCCTTTAATTTCTCCTGAGGCGGCGCTGCATGTAAAGTTTACACTTAGGCTATATTCTGATTGGTTTTATGTCTTCCCTGGGAGATAAAATGGCCACAAAAGATCAGTTTTAAAGCTCAAGTATATGGTGCCAAAATGACCATATTTTTCCCATTGAAGGGAATAGGAAAACATCTCTAAACAGGGAGAGACGTATGAAACCTTGTGCAGAGGAGCATTGAGGAAGCGGACCCAAAAAGACTGATGAAAACAGAGCAAAAAATAAAAATAAAAAATCCCAAATAAGTCTAAAACGTTGTACCTGACTGACATACGTCTGTGGCTGATATGTGGTTGAGTCACGGCCAGAGACACTGTGATCAGCATATTATCAAGGGACCCTTCTAATACGTCCAAGGGGGGGTAGAATGCTATTAAAGAATGTAGCATTACTTACCTTTCTATCCCAGTTTTGAAACTACCAAAAATACATTTGTTTTTGTTTTTTTTTTTGGGGGGGGGGGGTTGCTTTGTTTTGTGTTTCTGTTCTTCCTGGTTTGGCATTTCCCAGAATGCAATGCTTTCCCTCATGTGATCATCACAGCCCCCACCCATTACAATCAGTAAAATTAGCGCTGCTTCTGGCCGGTGGTGACTCACTCAGGGGATTGGGGGATCTAGCTCCGCCTCCTGTGACATTACTCCCTGCCTCCTGTCTGTATCATCAGCCTGTGCTCAGCAAACACACACAATGTGAGAGGGGCATGGAAGATTTGTCTCCTAAGGGGGGAGAGCAGAAGGAGCAGGAGACAATGTGAATTGGCACAGGGGCCATTTTTTTTTTTTTAATTCCTGGATTTCTATCAGCTACCAGTGTGGCAGAGGTGTCTGGCAGTGGCTTTCTCCTGTGTATGTATATGGAGAATTGAGGGGTCTGTATAGAAATTAAAAGGGAACTCCAGATAAGAAAAACTTGTTTTCTATTAAAAGTACATTAAAAGTTATACATTGTATAGACATTTATATAAAACTTTTAATGTACTTTTAATAGAAAACAAGTTTTTCTTATCTGGAGTTCCCCTTTCATTTCTATACAGATCCCTCAATTCCCCATATACATACACAGGAGAAAGCCACTGCCAGACACCTCTGATGGCAGCTCATCTCCCAGAGAACAAAAGGATTGGGTAACTGAAATCCAATATGCCAGAACGATCTCTTCCCCATGTCCTGTCGAGGCGAGTCAAGACACCCTCATACACATCAGATGGTCGGCCAGTCATGCCAAGAATGGTTCAACCAACACACATGTAATGTCTATGGGGGAGATTTATCAAACATAGAGTAAAGTGAAACTGGCTCAGTTGCCCCTAGCAACCAATCAGATTCCACCTTTCATTTTCCAAAGAGTCTGTGAGGAATGAAAGGTGGAATCTGATTGGTTGCTAGGGGCAACTGAGCCAGTTCCACTTTACACCATGTTTGATAAATCTCCCCTTATGGCTTTATCCCTGACTAACGTCAGCATTTAGGAGTCACCATCCATATAGGACACCTGTAAACCCCATTCCCTGGCCGCCTTCTAACCATCTATCACTTACACATACGGCAGACAATATACTTTGGTGGATCTTACAAACAACCCCACAAGACGACCACATATCTGCAAGAAGAACGTTCATCTGCCCAAGCAGACGGAGAATCCATGCAGCACAATATTCCATCTTCCTTCCCGAATACCAGGAAGAGGAGAGAAGAGGAGAGAGGAGAGGAGAGAACAGAGAAGAGGAGAAGAGAGAAGAAGAGAAGAGAGAAGAAGAGAAGATAGAAGAAGAGAAGAGAGAAGAGAGAAGAAGAGAGGAGAGAAGAAGAGAGGAGAGAAGAGGAGAGAAGAAGAGAAGAGAGAAGAAGAGAGGAGAGAAGAGGAGAGAAGAAGAGAAGAGGAGAGAAGAAGAGAAGAGGAGAGAAGAAGAGAGAAGAAGAGAGGAGAGAAGAGGAGAGAAGAAGAGAAGAGGAGAGAAGAAGAGAAGAGGAGAGAAGAAGAGAAGAGAAGAAAAGAGAAGAAGAGAAGAGAAGAGAGCTCTCATAGAAGGAGCTTTGTGTCCGGACCACCACCACATTCCAGGGAATTATCCACCTATTACGAGTCACCATCCAGATACGACTCCCGCTCTATATATAACTCTTTGCCTCTTCAAAGGAAAAAGTCTACACTTGTATGAAGCCGGGAGAAGATCCGAGGAGAGGAAGGAGAAGAAACGGGACCAAGATGTCTCCTCGGCTGGGATCCAATCACATTCTAATAATGATGAAGCCACCATGATGGATCCATTATATTACAGATACTATAAATGTCTGTGTGGCCCTAGTGCTATTGATCAGCTGAGTGTTTGGTCCTCTGCTGATCTCTGAGCTTACTACACAGGGCGATATCTGCCTGACTCAGCAATTCATTTTAAAGGGCTACCCTGGCAAAAATCTTTTACAAATCAGCTGGTGTCAGAAAGTTATATAAAATTGTATTTTACTTCTATTTAAAAATCTCCAGTCTTCCAGTACTTATCAGCTGCTGTATGTCCTGCAGGAAGGTTGTGTATTCTCTCCAGTCTGGCACAGTGCTCTCTGCTGCCACCTCTGTCCATGTCAGGAACTGTCCAGAACAGGAGAGGTTTTCTATGGGAGTTTGCTGCTGCTCTGGACAGTTCCTGACATGGACAAAGGAGACAGCAGAGAGCACTGTGCAAGACTGGAAAGAATACACCACTTCCTGCAGGACATACAGCAGCTGATAAGTACTGGAAGACTGGAGATTTTTAAACAAAAGTAAATAACAAAACTACAACTTTCTGTAACAAGTTCATTTGAAAGATTTTCACCGGAGCACCCCTTTAACTATTCTTCAGCTCACAGATGGAGTAACCCAATAAAATGATGCAGTAACGCAATGGAACTGCAATGTGTGAATGAATCCTTTTCTATTGGCTTATATAGGTGGACGTGTTTATTTGGTAACTCCGCCACCAGGAATTACTTTCTTCTTCTACGCCATTTTATACCAGGATATCGGACGCAGCAGGTCCCACACGCTCTCCATTTCCCATCATACATAGTAAATCCATAGCTTCATCCAGATTAGTGTAACCAACCAACCAGCTGTACTATCCGGCACAGCAGCAGCGACATCGTCATCGCTATACGCTCGGCTATTCTAAGCACAAAGCTCCCAAGCTAAAAATACTCACACAGTCAAGGTCAAACATATACGAAGGAAGTCACCTTCAGGAGCCCCGAGATGCAGCAATATGGCCGACCGGGGGGGGGGGAATAGAAGAATATAAAGCGGATTTCACCATTAACAAAGCGCAAAATAGTCATTAAAAATAATAATATAAGAACATGACCACAGTGAAAAAATGTGCGAGGGATGCTGTAAGTAAGGGGCCTATTAGACAAAAGCGATAACGATTAGCGATTAACGATCACAAACAAGATTGGTTTTCGTTAACCTGAAATCGTTCCCCATATTTGACAGAACGATGGCCGTTACTACGATAGTTTCCTCCATCTGATCCCAGGAAAATGGAATTACACTGAACGATTAGTGAGCAAATGCGGAAATTACAGCGAACGACTAACGATTATTTTGGGGTCAGATCTAAATCAACGACACACGATTTTGTGATCGCTGCCTGCAATTACACAGAACGATATAACGATTTCCCGCACGATAATCGTCCTGTGTAATAGGGCCCCCAGTCTACAGTCACACGTTCAGAGACTTTCAAAGTCCTCGGATGAAGTCCGCTACCTACCTCTTTATGATTGGGGATCAGCAAAAATTACGGACGCAATACGGATGGAATTTACAGAATAGGGATAAAAAAATTGTAGACTCAAATTTACGGAGTGGAAAACCGATGTGTAAACAGACGCTTATGACATGTCCTATGGATTGAGGATCCATGAAAAAAAAAAAATGACCGTGGGAATAGCCCAATAGAAAGCAATGGGCTACAAAGGTGTCCGGTCACAGAACCCTGATAACGGACAACTTCACGGAAGGTGTGAATACAGCCTTAGCAATCCAGGGCTTTTTAGCTGGAATCGGGAATGTTCATATGATCCCCCCCAATACATGGAGCTCAGTGCGGCTCCGCAGCTTCCACAGACAGAAGGACAAACATATGGGCTGATTCATCACAACTTTCCTGGTATCAATTTATCCACTTTCTCCCCATACAATTCCTTTTAAAGGGATAGTTCACCAATATTTTCCTTGCAAATCAACTGGTACCAGAAAATTATATAGATTTGTAATTTACTTCTATAAAAAAATCTGCAGTCTTCCAGTACTTATCAGCTGCTGTATGTCCTGCAGGAAGTGGTGTATTCTCTCCAGTCTGACACAGTGCTCTCTGCTGCCACCTCTGTCCATGTCAGGAACTGTCCAGAGCAGCAGCAAATCCCCATAGAAAACCTCTCCTACTCTGGACAGTTCCTGACATGGACAGAGGTGGCAGCAGAGAGCACTGTGTCAGACTGGAGAGAATACACCATTTCCTGCATGCACCGTATGGCATGCACCTCTAGAGAAGGTGTCGCACCCGTTCTGCACAGTTATTGAGAACAATAAGGACAGTAGTGACCGCCCTGCAGTCTCGGATAGCGGTCTTCGCTGTCTCCTGTGTGTCCCCAGTTCCCACTTTATTATACTTTTACGCCTTTCTGGAACTTTTGCTTTCCGTGTGAATATTAGAGCTGCTAGTTAGGGATAAGTCATAAGGGATAAGTCATGTGTTAGCGGAGGGGAACCTTTCCCACCCTCGTCGGGGCGTCACTTTTATTTGTTGCAAAGTAATGAAATGATTCTGGATCTTCATTTTGGCTCGGTTAATTACGCCTCATTAGACGGGGATCCCCATAGTAACCAGGCAGCGATATTTCAAGACACCACCTGATGTCAGGAAAACAAAGCATAAGTCTAGGCCGGGCGCCTCCATTACACTCCGGCTCTGCGCCAGCTGATAGATCATCAGAGGGATGAGGGAGATAACTAGAGAGGAGCGAATATACAGTAAGAACAAAGCAAAAGCCATTCCTCAGCTCCGCAGCCAGCTGCCTATGAACTCCGCGCCGCTCCAGGTGCCCAGAAAAGCTGGATCCAGTCCGGAGAATCTGGGAGAAGTTTCCTAAGACTGGATCCAGCTTTTCTGGGCACCTGAAGAGGCGCAGAGTTCAAAGGCAGCCGGCTGCCAAGGCAACAAATAAGGCGGCATTCCCACGATCTCACGCAATCTGTCCGTAGCACAGGGTCCTGCGGAGTGGGATTAATTATGATGTCAGGAGCTCAGATACTATTCAAATATTTGCACTAGTGTATTGACACAGCCATGCAGCTGTCAGTACACCAGCGGCTGTGTCAGTACACTGGTGTGAACTATCAAATGGTCTGTGGAAGCGCTGAGCGCGCGAAACAGTCTTGTCACAGCTTCTATTTTTGGCGTCTGCCCATGCGAGTCGCACCTGCATTTTTTACCTGCACAAACAAAGATTTTCATAGACGCATCTAATGGTGAGTTGCAACTCTTACTTTTCTACATTCGATTGTTGATATAATAGAAGTCTAACCACTCGTAGAGGACAAGTTACGGGAACGACTGCCAATGACTTGAAGCCACTTGTTAAATGCTGTATACAGATACACAACACTCGTACACAACACTCGTATACAGATACACAACACTTCCACCCCCCCATCCACCCCCATTCAGAAAGCCATAGAGCACAACAATGCTGATCAAAAACCCATCCTGATCCATCCAATCCATGAGGAGAAGTCAGGCTACAGGGGGTTAATAAAGTACAATGTCAAATCCCCGCAGGGACACAATGTCCGTGTATCCTGTAACCCTACCCTTCTAGGAAAGAGATACCAGAGGTCACTGCGCCATTTGTTACGCGTGGTCTGATCTTTATTCAATGGTATTTATAACTGAGGGTATTTATAGACGGAAGAAAAGGTCAGGTAATGTAGTTATATATCTATATATATATCTATATCTATGTATATATCCATACACACATATACATGTAGATACACAACCGTGAATACCTTTGGCTTTGTAGAAGTCATTCCGCTTTGTTCAACCCACACATAAGGCTTTTCATACAACCTTATGGGCGCCCTCGTGCAGATTCTGCTGGTGTCCAACCCACCACCCAATTCCTGTGATTGGAGCCATTTTCTAATATGCCAATAAGATCACTCGGTGCACTGAAGTCGGGCCCAGCACCCCCCAGAGCACAAGTATCCCCTACGGGGTGAAGCACTGCAGCAGAGCCTGGCCCGGGGCCAGAACTGATTCAGAAGGTGCCGGTCACACCAATGAGGGGATATCGTTGCACCGGGACCTCATTTGCATATTTAGTAAATGGCACCAATGGCAGAAACCAGGAGGCGGACTGAAGAAAAGGACACCAGCGGAAGTAACACAGCGGCCCCCATAAGGTCATCACTGGCTTTAAAGGGAATCTGTCAGCTCCCGGGCCCTACCTAAGGTGCTGACAGTGTGCTGTAGCTGGCAGTCCCCAGTGAGCATGGTGCCTTTTTGGTAATTTTCCGTGCAGCGGGTTATGTACAGTCTTAGGTCTCCTACTGTACTAAAGAGTCACAGAGCAGTTGTTCGTGCCACACTTGTCATGCATTCTCCTCCCTCTTCATGAATAATCAATGCTGCCCGACCTCCTGCTCGCTCAGCTGTCAAGATTGCAGATCAGTCCTCTGTAGGCAGTTTATGTCTGAAAGAATCACTCAGGTATAAATTGAATCTCTTCTACCCCGCCTGGAGGCAACAATAAAACCAAACTAGCAGGACTTTTCTCTTTCCTAAAAAACAGGGACTTTGAGAAGGACTCTGGATCACTGTCTTTGAAATAAAAGATAAAAAATTGTCTTGGAAAAATAATAATAAATTATCGAAACTTTTTAAGCAAAATCTGTGTGTGTTAAATTAAATTTTTGCTTCAACTTTTACCCTTTTAGGGCAGGTTCACATGTACCAAAATTGCAGCGGATTTCATGCTGCGAGTTCCACAGTGATTCCCGGTCATCTTAAAGTTTAAAAACCCGCAGAAAATTTTTCATTCTGCTGTATGTAAGGTCCCATCCCCCTAAACCCGCCGCCCGGTGTGCCTACTTCTGTGGCTCTCAATCATGTCAACCAGAGCGCTGTCCTGCCGCACCCACTGATTGGCTAAACGGGATACCAGTAAGCCGGGAGCCACAGAAGCAGGCCGCAGCACGGATGGGTAAAGTATTCACTGGGCCGCGGTGTGTTAAGGTGGACGGTGTTTACACACATGCAGCAGTATGAAAATTCCACTGCAAGTGTGTAAACGTAAAATGACAGGCCCAGAAATCACAGCGCATTTTGCTGTGCAACTCGCAGCGTGAAATGCGCTGCAATTTCAGTACATGTAAACCTTACACCAAAGAGATGGAAATCTGCAGACTGCGCATGCTGCTTGGATATCATCGCTCTTTCCACACAGAATCTTCCGCTAGGCGTGGATGCATTTTTTAAAATCCCCTTCACCTGTACTGTACTGTAAGGGTTCACACTGCGTTTCTGCATTTGTGCGTATCCATTTTGATCTGGTTTTGTTTACGTTAAAAAAAAAAAAAAAAAAACACCCTGATGATTTTTTTCATGTTTTTTTGCAAAGGGGCGGTGTGATCCCGGCCTGATTTGCTGTAGATTGACGTCTGACGGCTGATTGAAAGGCCGACCACTCACTAGCCATGTCCGACCCGCACCACTATCCAGGCTCAGCAATCACTTCCCCCGCAGATGGGGCCGTCTAATACAGGTCCAGTACAAGGAACGCTGAGTGGTAATCGTATACTCGTACAGCTGTGATACAACTACAGCAACATCGATGTAACAGAGTTTTGTTCCTTGAAGAATGGAGTCTTTTCAGGTAGAGGAGGGTGCGGTAATATACAGGATATATGGCTATACAAGCGTCCTGAGGGCCGGCTGTGTATCCAGTGGGCTCAGCACTTTTGGAGGAAAGCTTTTCCTGGGCCAAAAGCCAAAAACCATCGATCTGAACCTTGATTATTCCTACGAAAGTCTGCAGGAAGGAAGGATAACGCTCACCCCGCTTCCTGCCGCTCATGGTGGACACCCCCCGTCTATGGAGAGCACCCCCTCAAACATGGAGGTCAAGTGTCTATGGGTGCTGCCAATCTGATACGTGACAGCACATGACACCAATCCCTGGATGTAAAGGACCCCTCGGGACCACCAGGGCATCAGCACCAGACTGGGGGGGGTTGGAGTTAACTACTGTTCACACATGGCGTAACCACTGTGGGTCTGTATGGTGGTGAATCAGCACTAAATCATACAGATAGTGGCTGCATTACGTATGCTGTGACTGCTCCGTGTGAACCCAACCTTAAGGAATTATTATCTTTTGGTTAAATTAGTTGTACGACTGGATGACAAGAAGGAAGGAGGAATTCCCTGGGGAAAGGTTAGCGCTGTATTCTCTCACACCTTTGTCTCATGTCTGCTATGTGTCACTCATCAAAGAAGAAATACAGGTGAATGAAACTAAAACAATACCCAAGGCCATACAAGGCCAAGATTTTTAATTTACTTCTACTTAAAAATCTCTAGTCTTCTCAGCTGCTGTATGTCCTGCAGGAAGTGGTGTATTCTTTCCAGCCTGTCACAGTGCTCTCTGCTGCCACCTCTGTCCATGTCAGGAACTGTCCAGAGCAGGAGAGGTTTTCTATGGGGACTTGCTGCTGCTCTGGACAGTTCCTGACATGGACAGAGGTGGCAGCAGAGAGCACTGTGTCAGACTGGAAAGAACACACCACTTCCTGCATGACATACAGCAGCTGATAAGTATGGGAAGATTGGATTGGATGAGTGGGGTCCGGGGGCTGAGACACTGACCAATCACTGTCATTTCTACTAGGAGGAGTGAGCTGCTGCCAGAAAGTGAGCTGCTGCCAGAAGGCTCTGATCCTTTTCCTGCAGGCTCACCCATTTTTTGCTGTGTAAATCAATGTATAATAGAACACACGGAACATCCGCTCAGTCAGCCGATCCTCATTGGACAGGATATTAAATCCTGATTCGTAGTATTTTATAACACCCCCCCCCCCCCCCCCCCCCCCCCACCCCCCCCCCCCCCCCCCCCCCCCCCCCCCCCCCCCCCCCCCCCCCCCCCCCCCCCCCCCCCCCCCCCCCCCCCCCCACCCCCCCCCCCCCCCCCCCCCCCCCCCCCCCCCCCCCCCCCCCCCCCCCCCCCCCCCCCCCCCCCCCCCCCCCCCCCCCCCCCCCCCCCCCCCCCCCCCCCCCCCCCCCCCCCCCCCCCCCCCCCCCCCCCCCCCCCCCCCCCCCCCCCCCCCCCCCCCCCCCCACCCCCCCCCCCCCCCCCCCCCCCCCCCCCCCCCCCCCCCCCCCCCACCCCCCCCCCCCCCCCCCCCCCCCCCCCCCCCCCCCCCCCCCCCCCCCCCCCCCCCCCCCCCCCCCCCCCCCCCCCCACCCCCCCCCCCCCCCCCCCCCCCCCCCCCCCCCCCCCCCCCCCCCCCCCCCCCCCCCCCCCCCCCCCCCCCCCCCCCCCCCCCCCCCCCCCCCCCCCCCCCCCCCCCCCCCCCCCCCCCCCCCCCCCCCCCCCCCCCCCCCCCCCCCCCCCCCCCCCCCCCCCCCCCCCCCCCCCCCCCCCCCCCCCCCCCCCCACCCCCCCGCCCCCCCCCCCCCCCCCCCCCCCCCCCCCCCCCCCCCCCCCCCCCCCCCCCCCCCCCCCCCCCCCCCCCCCCCCCCCCCCCCCCCCCCCCCCCCCCCCCCCCCCCCCCCCCCCCCCCCCCCCCCCCCCCCCCCCCCCCCCCCCCCCCCCCCCCCCCCACCCCCCCCCCCCCCCCCCCCCCCCCCCCCCCCCCCCCCCCCCCCCCCCCCCCCCCCCCCCCCCCCCCCCCCCCCCCCCCCCCCCCCCCCCCCCCCCACCCCCCCCCCCCCCCCCCCCCCCCCCCCCCCCCCCACCCCCCCCCCCCCCCCCCCCCCCCCCCCCCCCCCCCCCCCCCCCCCCCCCCCCCCCCCCCCCCCCCCCCCCCCCCCCCCCCCCCCCCCCCCCCCCCCCCCCCCCCCCCCCCCCCCCCCCCCCCCCCCCCCCCCCCCCCCCCCCCCCCCCCCCCCCCCCCCACCCCCCCCCCCCCCCCCCCCCCCCCCCCCCCCCCCCCCCCCCCCCCCCCCCCCCCCCCCCCCCCCCCCCCCCCCCCCCCCCCCCCCCCCCCCCCCACCCCCCCCCCCCCCCCCCCCCCCCCCCCCCCACCCCCCCCCCCCCCCCCCCCCCCCCCCCCCCCCCCCCCCCCCCCCCCCCCCCCCCCCCCCCCCCCCCCCCCCCCCCCCCCCCCCCCCCCCCCCCCCCCCCCCCCCCCCCCCACCCCCCCCCCCCCCCCCCCCCCCCCCCCCCCCCCCCCCCCCCCCCCCCCCCCCCCCCCCCCCCCCCCCCCCCCCCCCCCCCCCCCCCCCCCCCCCACCCCCCCCCCCCCCCCCCCCCCCCCCCCCCCCCCCCCCCCCCCCCCCCCCCCCCCCCCCCCCCCCCCCCCCCCCCCCCCCCCCACCCCCCCCCCCCCCCCCCCCCCCCCCCCCCCCCCCCCCCCCCCCCCCCCCCCCCCCCCCCCCCCCCCCCCCCCACCCCCCCCCCCCCCCCCCCCCCCCCCCCCCCCCCCCCCCCCCCCCCCCCCCCCCCCCCCCCCCCCCCCCCCCCCCCCCCCCCCCCCCCCCCCCCCCCCCCCCCCCCCCCCCCCCCCCCCCCCCCCCCCCCCCCCCCCCCCCCCACCCCCCCCCCCCCCCCCCCCCCCCCCCCCCCCCCCCCCCCCCCCCCCCCCCCCCCCCCCCCCCCCCCCCCCCCCCCCCCCCCCCCCCCCCCCCCCCCCCCCACCCCCCCCCCCCCCCCCCCCCCCCCCCCCCCCCCCCCCCCCCCCCCCCCCCCCCCCCCCCCCCCCCCCCCCCCCCCCCCCCCCCCCCCCCCCCCCCCCCCCCCCCCCCCCCCCCCCCCCCCCCCCCCCCCCCCCCCCCCCCCCCCCCCCCCCCCCCCCCCCCCCCCCCCCCCCCCCCCCCCCCCCCCCCACCCCCCCCCCCCCCCCCCCCCCCCCCCCCCCCCCCCCCCCCCCCCCCCCCCCCCCCCCCACCCCCCCCCCCCCCCCCCCCCCCCCCCCCCCCCCCCCCCCCCCCCCCCCCCCCCCCCCCCCCCCCCCCCCCCCCCCCCCCCCCCCCCCCCCCCCCCCCCCCCCCCCCCCCCCCCCCCCCCCACCCCCCCCCCCCCCCCCCCCCCCCCCCCCCCCCCCCCCCCCCCCCCCCCCCCCCCCCCCCCCCCCCCCCCCCCCCCCCCCCCCCCCCCCCCCCCCCCCCCCCCCCCCCCCCCCCCCCACCCCCCCCCCCCCCCCCCCCCCCCCCCCCCCCCCCCCCCCCCCCCCCCCCCCCCCCCCCCCCCCCCCCCCCCCCCCCCCCCCCCCCCCCCCCCCCCCCCCCCCCCCCCCCCCCCCCCCCCCCCCCCCCCCCCCCCCCCCCCCCCCCCCCCACCCCCCCCCCCCCCCCCCCCCCCCCCCCCCCCCCCCCCCCCCCCCCCCCCACCCCCCCCCCCCCCCCCCCCCCCCCCCCCCCCCCCCCCCCCCCCCCCCCCCCCCCCCCCCCCCCCCCCCCCCCCCCCCACCCCCCCCCCCCCCCCCCCCCCCCCCCCCCCCCCCCCCCCCCCCCCCCCCCCCCCCCCCCCCCCCCCCCCCCCCCCCCCCCCCCCCCCCCCCCCCCCCCCCCCCCCCCCCCCCCCCCCCCCCACCCCCCCCCCCCCCCCCCCCCCCCCCCCCCCCACCCCCCCCCCCCCCCCCCCCCCCCCCCCCCCCCCCCCCCCCCCCCCCCCCCCCCCCCCCCCCCCCCCCCCCCCCCCCCCCCCCCCCCCCCCCCCCCCCCCCCCCCCCCCCCCCCCCCCCCCCCCCCCCCCCCCCCCCCCCCCCCCACCCCCCCCCCCCCCCCCCCCCCCCCCCCCCCCCCCCCCCCCCCCCCCCCCCCCCCCCCCCCCCCCCCCCCCCCCCCCCCCCCCCCCCCCCCCCCCCCCCCCCCCCCACCCCCCCCCCCCCCCCCCCCCCCCCCCCACCCCCCCCCCCCCCCCCCCCCCCCCCCCCCCCCCCCCCCCCCCCCCCCCCCCCCCCCCCCCCCCCCCCCCCCCCCCCCCCCCCCCCCCCCCCCCCCCCCCCCCCCCCCCCCCCCCACCCCCCCCCCCCCCCCCCCCCCCCCCCCCCCCCCCCCCCCCCCCCCCCCCCCCCCCCCCCCCCCCCCCCCCCCCCCCCCCCCCCCCCCCCCCCCCCCCCCCCCCCCCCCCCCCCCCCCCCCCCCCCCCCCCCCCCCCCCCCCCCCCCCCCCCCCCCCCCCCCCCCCCCCCCCCCCCCCCCCCCCCCCCCCCCCCCCCCCCCCCCCCCCCCCCCCCCCCCCCCCCCCCCCCCCCCCCCCCCCCCCCCCCCCCCCCCCCCCCCCCCCCCCCCCCCCCCCCCCCCCCCCCCCCCCCCCCCCCCCCCCCCCCCCCCCCCCCCCCCCCCCCCCCCCCCCCCCCCCCCCCCCCCCCCCCCCCCCCCCCCCCCCCCCCCCCCCCACCCCCCCCCCCCCCCCCCCCCCCCCCCCCCCCCCCCCCCCCCCCCCCCCCCCCCCCCCCCCCCCCCCCCCCCCCCCCCCCCCCCCCCCCCCCCCCCCCCCCCCCCCCCCCCCCCCCACCCCCCCCCCCCCCCCCCCCCCCCCCCCCCCCCCCCCACCCCCCCCCCCCCCCCCCCCCCCCCCCCCCCCCCCCCCCCCCCCCCCCCCCCCCCCCCCCCCCCCCCCCCCCCCCCCCCCCCCCCCCCCCCCCCCCCCCCCCCCCCCCCCCCCCCCCCCCCCCCCCCCCCCCCCCCCCCCCCCCCCCCCCCCCCCCCCCCCCCCCCCCCCCCCCCCCCCCCCCCCCCCCCCCCCCCCCCCCCCCCCCCCCCCCCCCCCCCCCCCCCACCCCCCCCCCCCCCCCCCCCCCCCCCCCCCCCCCCCCCCCCCCCCCCCCCCCCCCCCCCCCCCCCCCCCCCCCCCCCCCCCCCCCCCCCCCCCCCCCCCCCCCCCCCCCCCCCCCCCCCCCCCCCCCCCCCCCCCCAC
This sequence comes from Dendropsophus ebraccatus, assembly GCF_027789765.1. NCBI lineage: Eukaryota > Metazoa > Chordata > Amphibia > Anura > Hylidae > Dendropsophus > Dendropsophus ebraccatus. Next base: position 38,658 of record NW_027208715.1, read on the forward strand.
CCCCCCCCCCCCCCCCCCCCCCCCCCCCCCCCCCCCCCCCCCCCCCCCCCCCCCCCCCCCCCCCCCCCCCCCCCCCCCCCCCCCCCCCCCCCCCCCCCCCCCCCCCCCCACCCCCCCCCCCCCCCCCCCCCCCCCCCCCCCCCCCCCCCCCCCCCCCCCCCCCCCCCCCCCCCCCCCCCCCCCCCCCCCCCCCCCCCCCCCCCCCCCCCCCCCCCCCCCCCCCCCCCCCCCCCCCCCCCCCCCCCCCCCCCCCCCCCCCCCCCCCCCCCCCCCCCCCCCCCCCCCCCCCCCCCCCCCCCCCCCCCCCCCCCCCCCCCCCCCCCCCCCCCCCCCCCCCCCCCCCCCCCCCCCCCCCCCCCCCCCCCCCCCCCCCCCCCCCCCCCCCCCCCCCCCCCACCCCCCCCCCCCCCCCCCCCCCCCCCCCCCCCCCCCCCCCCCCCCCCACCCCCCCCCCCCCCCCCCCCCCCCCCCCCCCCCCCCACCCCCCCCCCCCCCCCCCCCCCCCCCCCCCCCCCCCCCCCCCCCCCCCCCCCCCCACCCCCCCCCCCCCCCCCCCCCCCCCCCCCCCCCCCCCCCCCCCCCCCCCCCCCCCCCCCCCCCCCCCCCCCCCCCCCCCCCCCCCCCCCCCCCCCCCCCCCCCCCCCCCCCCCCCCCCCCCCCCCCCCCCCCCCCCCCCCCCCCCCCCCCCCCCCCCCCCCCCCCCCCCCCCCCCCCCCCCCCCCCCCCCCCCCCCCCCCCCCCCCCCCCCCCCCCCCCCCCCCCCCCCCCACCCCCCCCCCCCCCCCCCCCCCCCCCCCCCCCCCCCCCCCCCCCCCCCCCCCCCCCCCCCCCCCCCCCCACCCCCCCCCCCCCCCCCCCCCCCCCCCCCCCCCCCCCCCCCCCCCCCCCCCCCCCCCCCCCCCCCCCCCCCCCCCCCCCCCCCCCCCCCCCCCCCCCCCCCCACCCCCCCCCCCCCCCCCCCCCCCCCCCCCCCCCCCCCCCCCCCCCCCCCCCCCCCCCCCCCCCCCCCCCCCCCCCCCCCCCCCCCCCCCCCCCCCCCCCCCCCCCCCCCCCCCCCCCCCCCCCCCCCCCCCCCCCCCCCCCCCCCCCCCCCCCCCCCCCCCCCCCCCCCCCCCCCCCCCCCCCCCCCCCCCCCCCCCCCCCCCCACCCCCCCCCCCCCCCCCCCCCCCCCCCCCCCCCCCCCCCCCCCCCCCCCCCCCCCCCCCCCCCCCCCCCCCCCCCCCCCCCCCCCCCCCCCCCCCCCCCCCCCCCCCCCCCCCCCACCCCCCCCCCCCCCCCCCCCCCCCCCCCCCCCCCCCCCCCCCCCCCCCCCCCCCCCCCCCCCCCCCCCCCCCCCCCCCCCCCCCCCCCCCCCCCACCCCCCCCCCCCCCCCCCCCCCCCCCCCCCCCCCCCCCCCCCCCCCCCCCCCCCCCCCCCCCCCCCCCCCCCCCCCCCCCCCCCCCCCCCCCCCCCCCCCCCCCCCCCCCCCCCCCCCCCCCCCCCCCCCCCCCCCCCCCCCCCCCCCCCCCCCCCCCCCCCCCCCCCCCCCCCCCCCCCCCCCCCCCCCCACCCCCCCCCCCCCCCCCCCCCCCCCCCCCCCCCCCCCCCCCCCCCCCCCCCCCCCCCCCCCCCCCCCCCCCCCCCCCCCCCCCCCCCCCCCCCCCCCCCCCCCCCCCCCCACCCCCCCCCCCCCCCCCCCCCCCCCCCCCCCCCCCCCCCCCCCCCCCCCCCCCCCCCCCCCCCCCCCCCCCCCCCCCCCCCCCCCCCCCCCCCCCCCCCCCCCCCCCCCCCCCCCCCCCCCCCCCCCCCCCCCCCCCCCCCCCCCCCCCCCCCCCCCCCCCACCCCCCCCCCCCCCCCCCCCCCCCCCCCCCCCCCCCCCCCCCCCCCCCCCCCCCCCCCCCCACCCCCCCCCCCCCCCCCCCCCCCCCCCCCCCCCCCCCCCCCCCCCCCCCCCCCCCCCCCCCCCCCCCCCCCCCCCCCCCCCCCCCACCCCCCCCCCCCCCCCCCCCCCCCCCCCCCCCCCCCCCCCCCCCCCCCCCCCCCCCCCCCCCCCCCCCCCCCACCCCCCCCCCCCCCCCCCCCCCCCCCCCCCCCCCCCCCCCCCCCCCCCACCCCCCCCCCCCCCCCCCCCCCCCCCCCCCCCCCCCCCCCCCCCCCCCCCCCCCCCCCCCCCCCCCCCCCCCCCCCCCCCCCCCCCCCCCCCCCCCCCCCCCCCCCCCCCCCCCACCCCCCCCCCCCCCCCCCCCCCCCCCCCACCCCCCCCCCCCCCCCCCCCCCCACCCCCCCCCCCCCCCCCCCCCCCCCCCCCCCCCCCCCCCCCCCCCCCCCCCCCCCACCCCCCCCCCCCCCCCCCCCCCCCCCCCCCCCCCCCCCCCCCCCCCCCCCCCCCCCCCCCCCCCCCCCCCCCCCCACCCCCCCCCCCCCCCCCCCCCCCCCCCCCCCCCCCCCCCCCCCCCCCCCCACCCCCCCCCCCCCCCCCCCCCCCCCCCCCCCCCCCCCCCCCCCCCCCCCCCCCCCCCCCCCCCCCCCCCCCCCCCCCCCCCCCCCCCCCCCACCCCCCCCCCCCCCCCCCCCCCCCCCCCCCCCCCCCCCCCCCCCCCCCCCCCCCCCCCCCACCCCCCCCCCCCCCCCCCCCCCCCCCCCCACCCCCCCCCCCCCCCCCCCCCCCCCCCCCCCCCCCCCCCCCCCCCCCCCCCCCCCCCACCCCCCCCCCCCCCCACCCCCCCCCCCCCCCCCCCCCCCCCCCCCCCCCCCCCCCCCCCCCCCCCCCCCCCCCCCCCCCCCCCCCCCACAGAAGATTTTTAATTTACTTCTACTTAAATCCCTAGTCTTCTCAGCTGCTGTATGTCCCTGCAGGAAGTGTTATCTTTCCAGCCTTCACAGTGCTCTCTGCTGCCACCTCTGTCCATGTCAGAACTGTCCAGAGCAGGAGAGGTTTTCTATTGGGGACTTGCTGCTGCTCTGGACAGTTCCTGACATGGACAGAGTGGCCGCAGAGAGCACTGTGTCCCCACTGGAAAGACACCCACTTCCTGCATGACATACAGCAGCTGATAAGTATGGGAAGATTGGATTGGATGAGTGGGGTCCGGGGGCTGAGACACTGACCAATCACTGTCATTTCTACTAGGAGGAGTGAGCTGCTGCCAGAAAGTGAGCTGCTGCCAGAAGGCTCTGATCCTTTTCCTGCAGGCTCACCCATTTTTTGCTGTGTAAATCAATGTATAATAGAACACACGGAACATCCGCTCAGTCAGCCGATCCTCATTGGACAGGATATTAAATCCTGATTCGTAGTATTTTATAACACTCTCTGGCCTATCCGTATCCCCGGCCCACAATGCCGTATATATATACCATTCGCTTCTATTACGCAGGTATATACTAGTTATCGGCCCAGAAGATCCGCTGATCACGCCATTGGATTTCCCTGCAGATCTCCCTTTTTTGTTTCTTTTCCCAGAGTTTTTGTGTGTGTGCTTGGTTTGAGCGACGTGATAAATTCTGATATTCAGCTCTTCGCCTCGGGTTACTAAGAGGCTTATGTGATGTTCGTGATGTGATGGTGTGCGCGGCTGCAGTCATAATGGACGGGGAATGGAGAGCGATCTGTCACCGCCCTGGTGGTCCTGGTGTGCGCGGCTGCAGTCATAATGGACGGGGAATGGAGAGCGATCTGTCACCGCCCTGGTGGTCCTGGTGCGCGCGGCTGCAGTCATAATGGACGGGGAATGGAGAGCGATCTGTCACCGCCCTGGTGGTCCTGGTGCGCGCGGCTGCAGTCATAATGGACGGGAATGGAGAGCGATTCTGTCACCGCCCTGGTGGTCCTGGGTGCGCGGCTGCAGCCATATAGTCCATTCCAGCAGTGTTTGGGGTTTGAGAGAAAAACAGGAGCCTACATAGCACCGGGCCCAGCTTTCACAGCTCGAACCTTCACCACACAATGAGGCCATAGCAAGCACGCCAACACGACAGGGGTCAGAGGGCCTGTCCCGCCATCACAGAGAGCCTGTCCCGCCATCACAGAGGGCCTGTCCCGCCATCACAGAGGGCCTGTCCCGCCATCACAGAGGGCCTGTCCCGCCATCACAGAGGGCCTGTCCCGCCATCACAGAGGGCCTGTCCCGCCATCACAGAGGGCCTGTCCCGCCATCACAGAGGGCCTGTCCCGCCATCACAGAGGGCCTGTGCCGCCATTAAGTCTCACACTCCATCCTATTAAATGTATTATATAGAGTTATGACATTTACTTCCATAGTATGGCGCCCACTAGTGGTCAGACTGTTATTTTATGCCACAGATGACTCTAATATCACTTCTTACAGCATTTCACAATGTTTGGTATGAAATTTCACAGGATAACAACTAGAATGGTTTCCCAAAAGTTGTGTCAGAATTTCCGAGTCATTAAACCTCCCGTCAGCAGCAGAGGGGAGTGATGGCCGCAGGGATTCTCCACTGTTATAGAATGAATCAACACAGAGACTTCCTTTAAAGGGGTCCTCCATCCCGGATATCCCTGCTACCTGATAGGACAGTCCCCTGACATTAGGCTGATCACAAAGTGTCCCCGTCCTCTGTCATCTACACAGAACACTGACAGTGAGCCTCAGCTTCCCTGCAGCGCCACCACAGGTGAAATGAAGCATAACAAGCTCCCATTCACATCAATGAATGACCTGTATAATACCGGACAGTCCTCCAAGAGATGCTCTATGCAGCCGATCTCTTCTCTAGAAGAATTGTATGGACATTGGATTTGCAAACTAAATCCCTTTAAGTACTACAGAGAAGTTATTATAGTGACAGGAACCTTCGCTAGGACCATTATACTGTACAGGAGGTGGACGCTGCCGGACTCCATTCATAGTTCTAGTTCCAGCTATACACTGTATGTCTCAATGTCATGAGGTCACTACCTGCTCCGGTATATGTTCTATATAGCATCATGGCTTATCATTCATCCCTGCGGCTTATTATATATCACACAATATCACCGCTACCAGGAGATACAGACGGAATATTAGGATACATGCTGCACTAGTAATACAGATATACCATTAATATATATATATATATATATATATTTATATATATATATATATATATATATACACACACACACACAATACCACCGCCATAGGAGATGCAACCATAACATTAGGATATATGCTACACTAGTAGTACAAGTTTATATACATTATGTGGAGAGAGAGAGAGAGAGAGACACACACACACAAACACACACACACACACTATATCACTGCTATAAGAGATACAACCGGAATATTAGGATACATGCTGCACTAGTAATCCAGTAATACAGCTATACATACACAGATATAGATATATATATATATATATATATATATATAATATATATATATATACACCCACATATATACACACACCAGCTCGGTACCTTATAAGTATAATCCTTGCACACGGCTCCCTTAGAATTAAAGGTTTCCCCTCTCTTTCCTTCATGGTGCTGCTCATCATCCTCACAGAACATACAGTAAGGCAGGGATAGGGAACCTCAGCTCTCCAGCTGTTGCAAAACTACAACTCCCATCATGCCTGGACAGCCAAAGCTTTTTCCAGGTATGATGGGAGTTGTAGTTTTGCAACAGCTGGATAGCCAAGGTTCTCTAGCGCTGCAGTAAGGGGGATGCCCATGGCAGGCATCCGGTAGACAGCAGAGCCCATAGCCCAGCCTTGTGTCCGCCGTATACATACATGCATGGATCCCACAGATACAGCAATGCAGCAGTCATCTCTGCTCCAGCTCTGACCTCCAGATCCTGAGGACTGGGGGAAATCAGGGATCCAGAACACGTCCACAGCTCGGTGGCGGCAGCACTCCCACCACAGGTTAGCGGCTCCGACCACATCCATTATAAAAGCCTATGTATCCATCCAGCAAAGCTGCCCAGCTGTCACATCTGGCTGCCGTCTTCCTTCCCAATGACCCCGGAGCCACCATCAGGCAGCGACTATGACAGGTAGCAGCCGATCAGCGCCCATTCACAGGTTACCTGCCACATTAACCCCTCAGCACCAGGCTCCTCGCCTAGAACGCACTTACCGTTAGCAAGAGAAGACATGTTTGCGAGCTCTTTGGCAATCTATTAACGTAGATGGGTGACACTCGAATCAATCAGGAAGCGGTTAATCAGTCGTCAGGCATTAATATGGGCTTCCGAGTAGGAGGTAACGCAAACAAATTCCTGTAGAGAGAGAGGGGGGACTGTTCTCCTCCCCACAGATGGGGTGCAGGCAGGGAAAGTTGGCTGGCACTGGTGCCCCCTGTGTGTGCAGAGCAGCAGCTCCTGTGATGGTGCACTGTGCAGGGCTGAGCACTCGACATGCACATTTCATCAATGGGAGTGGGAGTGCCTGACACGGCATGTGACAGCCCAGAGGACCATAGACTAATGGTGCACGTAGTCTCCCTCCTCCTCTGTCACCACCTCCTCTGAGTAATGTATGTTCTGTATAACGTGCAGCCCTGCAGAGCACGTCCTCAGCACATGATCACAGCCACTGTATATATATATATACCCCCCCTGCCTGCTTTACAGCCCATCCGTATACAGCAGTATCAATGCATCCCAGTGTGGAAGGGGGGGGGGGTAGTACTCCGCCTTCTGCAAATCCATCCCAGCTGACGGCCACCCACTAGCGACCAGCCAACCACAGACACACACATGCCGGAGGAGGCTGCCCGGGCTTCCTATGCTGGAGCTGCTGGCAGCAACATTGCAGAACACACATCACATTTCTAGAGAGCGTCCCTAAAGCCAGAAGTCAATGTAAGTGTCCTTCAGCCGACCTCATCGCATTCACACCATTCTATCTGTAACTGGGAAAGCTGGGTGACCACCAACGGGACCGCGCAGGGGCCAAATCTGCCCAGTGATATAGGAGGTAGGGTTGTATCACAACCTTTCACAACCCTGGAAAAGCTGGGTGACTAACTGTGTCGGTGGTGACTGTCATCTAACTTTTTAAGGATCGGTTATAACTAACCAACAGTGCAGGGATGGGGAACCTTCAGCTCTCCAGCTGTTGAAAACTACAACTCCCATCATGTCCGGGCAGCTGAAGCTTTAGCTCTCCAGGCATGATGGGAATTGTAGTTTTGCAACAGCCGGAGGTTCCCCATCGCTGTCCTTGATACTGAAGGTCAAGCTTCAGGCTCTATGGAGACATGTTCACACAATGCGGATCTGCTGCAGAAATTCTGCTATTAAAGTCAATGTACGTGTTAGCAGTGGGGGAAAAAGCTATGTTGACTTTGGCGCAGAATGAGCACAGCAAAAAAAAAAAGTGTCCGTCTGGCTATGTATTGTGAATCCACACTAAAGTCTATACAGTGCGGATATATCTGACAGATATTGGGATAATCTGATAGCAGAAATACATGTGACATATCTTACTGTGTGTGAATAATACAATGTGTCATATCAGGGATCGCCTCCGATTTCTGCTGCTGATTAAGAGGCTGAATTTTTTTTGTGAGCATGCTCTTAAAGGGGTAGTTCACCCAAAAAAATTCTTTTAACTGGTCCCAACGAGTGGCAGAGATTTATAATTTACTTCTATGAAAAAATCTTGAGTCTTCCAGTACTTATTAGCTGCTGTATGTCTTGTAGGAAGTGGTGTATTCTCTCCAGCCTGACACTGCTCTCTGCTGCCACCTCTGTCCATGTCAGGAACTGTCCTAGAGCAGGAAGGTTTTCTATGGGATTTGCTGCTGCTCTGGACAGTTCCTGACATGACAGAGGTTGCAGCAGAGAGCACTGTGTCAGACTGGAGAGAAACACCACTTCCTGCAGGACATACAGCAGCTGAGAAGTACTGGAAGACTGGAGATATTTAGGTAGAAGTAAATACAAATCTCTGGCATCAGTTGATTTGAAAGAAAATATTTTAAAGACAATTTACACGGGTCGGAATAGCTGTGCAGAATGTCAGCAAGTAGACACAAGGAAGACAAATCTGCACCTAATCGATATATTTGAGGCATATTTGCCTACAAGTTATTGGGGGGGGGGGGTCAATGGTTTTAAATTGTGCAAATGCGGCGATTTACAATAAATAAATAATAAAATAGGAAAAATTTCCAATAAATCCATCCTGTTTGGTGGAATAAAAAATGGAATAAAAAATGTGGAAAAATATGCAGAATAGTAAAATCTCATCCAGGTCTATGGAGCGGCAATCCTGGCAGGAGAAGCAAATACATCCCTAGTGATTAATTATATATATATATATATAATATATATATATATATATATATATATACATACACACACACACACACATATATATATATACTCTGCAATGTAATGTCCAGTCTCTTTCTTCCAGGAGTCTCCACCTCTACAACACAAAGCATCACTATAGAGAGGGACCCTGCAGCCGGTGGTGGCAGACGTCTCTACTGTGTGACCACGTACACATACTCAGCTCTGCTATATACCACCGGGCACCAGGGTTCAGGCTAATACCAGCTGACCTCTAGGGTAAAGGTACGGAACAACGGACACCCAGATACACCACAATTATCTGTAGTTACATTGCTTTGACTCTGTAACAAGTACACAACGCTGAGCTCAACTATTCCGGTGTAGTTCACTTAGTAAGACCTAAGCTTGATGCAGCTCCATTCACTACCCCCCCATCATGAGGCTGGAGTACCCCTTTAAGGACTCATGCACTGTGTGTTACTAGCTGCCATAGAGAGTGATAAGAAGCAATGAATGGGCCGGGTTGTATCAGATGACAGCGTGACCGGTGACATACACCGCTGCCTTTGGGGGGGGGGGGGGGTTGAAGACTCGCGGCAGCAGCTCAGGCATCAGAGTGCAGGTTTATTTTGGAACGTCCCGGAGAGATCTGTCAGGGAGATGCCGCGTCTCGCCTTGACCTTCACAGGAGGACATGTTACAGACACGGGAGACGTGTGGTGCGACTGCTGCAGTGAGGGCGTTCACCCACCACCGTATATACATCAGCTGTGACTGCTTTACGTCCTATAGCGCAGCCTTAAAGGGGATGTGCACCCCTATACCACTGATCTGCTGCTCACCGGGAACCACTGTCACCAGGGCAACCATCTAATCACACAGGTAGTCACCTGCTGGGGCGTCACAACCGCCCCACCCATCTCTCCACGCCCAATATCAGATATGGGTAGAGGTGGACAACTCCTTAATATCCACTCAGTATCACTACCACAATGGTGGTCACAGGGTTTCACTGTAACAGGGGCCCCCGACTAGGAGGGTACTGCTATACGGGTAGTCAGGGCATGATGGGAGGTGTAGTTCTGCAATAGATTAAGAGGCTACATCTTGGTAAGTCTATCAGGGCATGATGGGAGTTGTAGTTATGCAACAGCCCAGGCATTCACTAATCCAGAGAGCTGTGGGTTACAGCCTATAAGGCATGATGGGAGTGTGGTCAGTTCCTGCAATAGATTAAGAGCTACATCTTGTAAACGCTCTATCCATCTGTCATGGGCATGATGGGAGTTGTAGTTCTGCAACCAATGGAGTCACAGCTTCCAGAAGGCGGTGGCT